>NW_026658505.1:0-4051 GCF_009828535.3 Hylobates moloch | reverse complement strand
TTTTATGTTATATATTCATTAACAGATGTTTATAATTTCCCTACTTTAAAATTTTAGGGAATAAAAGTCTTTTCTGCACCATTATAATGATAAGTAAGAAATACCTTTTTTTGTATGTGCATATCTTTTCCGGAAAGTTACGTATTTTCATTTGATTATGTGTTTTCTTGCATTATGTTATTTTCAGTGGAAGAAACTTCTTTCAGCATCTTTGATATGTAGGGCATATGCAGTGCCAATATACTTTCTCAGGATTTGGTTATTTTGGAAGGACTTCTTTTTATTTGGTAGTACAATTTTGCTGATGATATTATTCTCGCTTGACAGCTTTTTAAATTATAACTTTAACAATATCACACAGTTTTTCTCTGACCTGCAAAATTTTTTTTTGATAAATTCACTGGTTATTGTGACAGTTTGGCATGGTTACTATTTGAGACCATGATTACGACAGTTACTGTTACTACTTGAGACCCTCATTACAAGACTGAAAGAAGGGGGATAAACGTAGAAATGAAAACTTAAGACCAAAGAAACTGTTTTAAAGAAGGGGAACTGGGAACCAGGGAAGAAGAGTGCTCCCTGCTTCTAGTGAGCAAAGGCAGCCCCGGAGCTTCCACAGCTTTTCGTATTTATTGGGCAGAAAGATCAGGGAGGAGGAGGTAATGATTGGTCAGCTGCTTAATTGATCACAGGTTCACATTATTGCTAACAGGCTTCAGATGTACCTAATCACAAGAAACACTGAGCTTGGGGCGTGACTGCTCTCAACATTCCTTCTGGATGGCAGACAGAGTTTGTGTGTTTGCCAATATTCTGCATTTATGAGAACAGTTTGCTGTTTACTCACATAGCCTCCAGTGATATACTGAGTTGATCATGACCCTCACTCTTTCGGCCTGCAACAAGTTATCTCATGAGACTATGCTTATAAATGACACAGCATTTTTATCTTGCAGCTCCCAAAATTCTCTTCTGTGATTTTTGAAATTTTGCTTATAGGTGTGTTTGTGATAAATATCTTTGTGTGTATCCTAG
This sequence comes from Hylobates moloch, assembly GCF_009828535.3. Taxonomy (NCBI): domain Eukaryota; kingdom Metazoa; phylum Chordata; class Mammalia; order Primates; family Hylobatidae; genus Hylobates; species Hylobates moloch. The sequence continues at coordinate 3,013 of NW_026658505.1, read as the reverse complement.
TTTGCTTGTTCAGGTTTTTCATGTTTACATTATCTTTTAAGAAAATTTTCAGTTATTTTTGTATTTTTTATATCCACAATTTTGTTTTTTGGTATTTTAATATTTTTTCTTGTTATCCTCATTTTTCTGATCTTCAGTAGTTGTCTGTTTTCCTATTTCGCTTACTGAATATTATTCAATTTATTTTATTTATTTACTTACTTACTTATTCATTCATTTTCTGAGATAGTCTTGCCCAGGCTGGAGTGCAGTGGTGCTATCTTGGCTCACTGCAACCTCTGCCTCCTGGGTTCAAGTGAGTCTTTTGCTGCAGCCTCCCAGTAGCTGGGATTACAGCTGTGTGCCACCACACCCAGCTTATTTTTGTATTTTTAGTAGAGATGGGGTTTCACCATGTTGGCCAGGCTGATCTTGAACTTCTGACCTCAAATGATCCACCCACCTCAGCCTCCGAAAGTGCTGGGATTACAGACATGAGCCACCGGGCCCAGCCTATTTCATTTTACTTTTGAGACAGTCTTGCTCTGTTGCCCAGCCTGGAGTTCAGTGTACAATCTTCACTCACTGCAAACTTCCCCTCCTGGGTTCACCAATTCTCGTGTGTCAGTCTCCCAAATAGCTGGGATTTCAGGCACATGCCACCACACCCAGCTAATTTTTGTATTTTTAGTGGATACAGGGTTTCACCATGTTGGCCAGGCTGGTCTCAAACTCCTGACCTCATGTGATTTTCCCACCTTGGCCTCCCAGTATGTTAGAATTACCGGAATGAACCTCCAAGCCTTGTGTGTTCAATTTATTCTGAATTTTTAAAATTACTCTATACATTTTTTATGGCTGCTTTTGAAAATTTTATAGTTTTTTTGATGGGGCTATGTTGCCCAAATATTTTGTATACATTGTAATCTTTGAGTGAGATTCAGATATTAACGAAAAGCTACCTGTTACAATCTTTATAATATAGCTTTGTCCTGGCATAGTCTGAAATCAATTGTCTTGACTAGAGATTCTGGGAATTTCTCAGATATGTTTTTAGGATGTGTCTTGTCTAAAATGTTGTGTTTATTGTTTAGTTAAATTGGCTTATTCATATTTCTTCTTAATAATCAGTAATCACTTGCTACAGCCATTCCCTGTTTGGGTTACTGCAGTTTCTCTGCTTCTGTAACATTTACCTTTAGACTCAGCAGACTCAAACTGTCATTCCAACATATATCACTATTTCTTTCAGCATTTTATGTCATGGGAGACATTAACCAGTGTCTAAAAAATTTCCCAGGAGCCAAAAATAAAGATGTATGTGCCAACTTTTTTCTTTTTTAAAAAAAAAGAAACCAGGAGTTGGCAATTTGTGTGTGTGTGTGTGTGTGTGTGAGAGAGAGAGAGAGAGAGAGACAGTCTCACTGTTATGTAGGCTGGAGAGCAGTGGCATAATCTTGGCTCACTACAATCTCTGCCTCCACAGTTGAAGCAATTCTCCTGCCTCAGCCTCCAGGTAGACAGGATTACAGGTACCTGTTACCATGCCTGGCTAATTTTCTGTATTTTTAGTAGAGATGGGGTTCACCATGTTGGTCAGACTGGTCTCACACTCCTGACATCAGGTGATCCACCTGCCTTGCCTTCCCAAGGTGCAGTGATTAAAGGCATGAGCCATCATGCCTGGCTGGCAATTTACTTTTTTTTTTGTGAGATGGAGTCTCGCTCTGTCACCTAGGCTGGAGTGCAGTGGTGCAATGTCGGCTCACTGCAAACTCGGCCTCCCTGGTTTACACAATTCTCCATCAGCCTCCCAAGTAGCTGGGATTAAAGGTGCCTGCTACCATGCCTGGCTAATTTTTTGTATTTTTAGTACAGACAGGTTTCATCATCTTGGCCAAGCAGGCCTTGAACTCCTGACCTCATGATCCACCCACCTTGGCCTCTCAAAGTGCTGGGATTACAGGTGTGAGTCATCACATCCAGCCAGCAATTTACTTTTAAAAGCACAATGTTGGCTGGGCGCGGTGGCTGACGCCTGTAATCCCAGCACTTTGGGAGGCCAAGGCAGGCGGATCATGAGGTCAGGAGATTGAGACCATCCTGGCTAACACAGTGAAACCCTGTCTCTACTAAAAATACAAAAAAATTAGCTAGGCATGGTGGCGGGCACCTGTAGTCCCAGCTACTTGGGAGGCTTGAGGCAGGAGAATGGCGTGAACCCAGGAGGCAGAGCTTGCAGTGAGGCAAGATCACGCCACTGCACTCCAGCCTGGGCAACAGAGCAAGACCCCGTCTCAAAATAAATAAATAAATAAATAAATAAATAAATAAATAAATAAATGAAAGCACAGTATTATACTGGACAGTAGGAAGAGCTGTGTTGGGTATAACAGAGCTTTTTCTTCTATGTGGCTATTTCATTCTGCTCACGTGGGGACCTTTACACACTTAACTCATTTATAAATTTTTTTACACATGTATTTTGGTCAGTATGTTTTTGTTACATTTATGTGTCCAGAAAGAAATTAGAACTGGTGGTATTTTGCTGTGTCATCTTGCTCATGTAGTTTGTATAATTTTATAAGTTAGATTTGTAAAGTATATTTATCTGAGTCTAGCAATTGAAGTAATGTGATTTTACTGTTTCTTTCTGTTATGTGTTCTCATTTTGCCCAAGACCTTTGGCCAGAGCAAAGCATAAAAGATTCTTTCCAAAAAATGATACTTAGAAGATATGAAAAATGCGGACATGACAATTTACAGTTGAAAAAAGGCTATAAAACTGTGGATGAGCATAAGCTGCGCAAAAGAGGTTATAATGGTCTTAATCACAGTTTGACAACTACCCAGAGAAAAATATTTCAATGTGATAAATATAAGACAGTCTTTCAGAAATTTTCAAATTCAAACAGACCTAAGATACAACATACTGGAAAAAAATCTTTCAAATGTATAGTATGTGGCAAAGCTTTTAACTGGTCCTCAAACCTTACTACACATAAGAAAATTCATACTGGAGAGAAACCCTACA
>NW_026658504.1:0-4051 GCF_009828535.3 Hylobates moloch | reverse complement strand
GATACATATGTAACAAACCTGCACATTGTGCACATGTACCCTAAAACCTAAAGTATAATAAAAAAAAAAGAAATTTAGGATTGGCTTATCAATTTATACAAAAATATCCTGCTGCAATTTTGAATAGGAATGCAATTAATTTGTAAGTCAATTTGGGGTTGAATTAACATCTATTATTGCCATGTGTTTTTCTTTTACCTATGTTATAAACCGCATTACACATAGTTATTAGTTTTGTTTAATCAGTCAATTATTTAAAAATATTTATTATTTACTTGCATCAAGATACAATGTACATACCGTAAAATGCATCATTTTAAAATGTATATTTCAGTGGTTTTTAGTATGTTCATTAGGTTGTGCAATCATCACCACTGTCTAACTCTAGAATATTTTCATCACCCCAAAAAGGAACCCCAAAGCTGTTACGGTCACTATCTTTTAAAGAGATATAAAAAAATAAAAAATATTACATTTACTAGTATAGGTAACTCAGTGCTGTTCTTTTGTGTAGATCTCGGTGGGCATCGGGTCTTATTCTGCCTGAAGCAAATCCATGAACATTTCTTGTAATGTGTCTGCTTGTGGTAAATCTACTCAGCTATTTTACTTTAATTTGTGAAGGCTGTCTTCACTCGATACAGAATTCTAGGTTAATAATTTTTTCTTTTAGTACTTTTTAAAATGTTGATCCACTGTCTTCTTGCCTTGCTCACATTCTTTCCAAAGAGAAATCTGCGGTCAGTCTCAGCTTCGTATGTAAAATATCTTTAAAAAAATCTGACTGCTTTATTTTATTATTTTTTTCTTTTGGAGAGGAAGCCTCACTCTTGTCCCCCAGGCTGGAGTGCGATGGCACGATCTCGGCTCACTGCAACCTCTGCCTCCCAGGTTCAAACGATTCTCCTGCCTCAGCCTCCCGAGTAGCTGGGATTACAGGCTCCTGCCACCACGTCCAGCTAATTTTTTTTTTCTTGAGACGGAGTCTCGCACTGTCACCCAGGCTGGAGTGCAGTGGCGCGATCTCAGCTCACTGCAAGCTCCGCCTCCTGGGTTCACGCCATTCTCCTGCCTCAGCCTCCGGAGTAGCTGGGACTACAGGCGCCCACCACCACGCCCGGCTAATTTTTTTGTATTTTTAGTTAGCTACAGGATTTCACCATGTTAGCCAGGATGGTCTCGATCTCCTGATCTCGTGATCCGCCTGCGTCGGCCTCCCAAAGTGTTGGGATTACAGGCGTGAGCCACTGCGCCCGGCCATAATTTTTGTATTTTTAGTAGAGACGGGGTTTCACCATGTTGGCCAGGCTGGTCTCGAACTCCTGACCTCCTGATCTGCCGGCCTCAGCCTCCCAAAGTGCTGGGATTACAGGTATGAGCCACCGCACCCGGCCTCTGACTGCTTTAAAAATGTTCTCTTCATTACTGGTTTTAAGCATTTGATTGTAATGTGTTTTGGCATAGTTTTCTTCATGTTAATTGCACTCATGTTTCTTTGGTTTTTAGGTTGCTTAAAGTTGCCCTATAGCACATAGATCCATCTTCCCTCCCTCCCTCCCTCCCTCCCTCCCTTCCTTCCTTCCTTCCTTCCTTCCTTCCTTCCTTCCTTCCTTCCTCTGAGTCCTTCATTTTGAAACATTTCTATTATGATGCATTCAAATTAATTATATTTTTTAACTTATCTAATCTGCTGTTGATTCCATGCAGTGTATTTTCCTCTGAGACATTGTAGTTTTTATCTCTAAAATTCAATTAATGTTTTAAAAATATGTTCAATGTCTGTATTTAATTTTTCTACATTTGGAAGAGTTATAATAACTTTTAATGTCCTAATTCTAATCTTTGTGTCGCCTCTGAGTTGATTTAATAGAACTTTCTCTTCATTTTGGGTTATATTTTCTTGTTTCTTTCCATACTTGGTAATCTGATAGTCATGGATATTGTGACTTTTACCTTGTTGGGTGCCACATATTTTTGTATTCTTATAAATATTATTATTATTATTTGAGACGGAATCTTGCTCTGTTGCCCAGGCTGGAGTGCAATGGCACGATCTGGGCTCATTGCAACCTCCGCCTCCCAGGTTCAAATGATTCTCCTGCCTCAGCCTCTGGAGTGGCTGGGATTACAGGCATCCACCACCACACCAGGCTAATTTTTGTATTTTTAGTAGAGACGGGATTTCACCATGTTGGCCAGTCTGGTCTCGAACTCCTGACCTCAGGTGATCTGCCTGCCTCGGCCTCCCAAAGTGTTAGAATTACAGGTGTGAGACACCGTGCCCGGCACTTACACATATTATTGAGCTTTGTTCTGGGATGCAATTAAGTTACTGGAAGCAGTTGATCCTTTCAAACTTTGGGCATTTTTTAGGCAGGGACAGGTTGGCATTTAGTATAGGACAAGTTATTTTCCATTATTGAGGCAAAATCCTTTTGAGTTCTCTACCCAATGCTATGTCTACTAAGAGGTTTTCAGTTTGACTCATGGGCACAGGCACTATTCTGGCCTGTGTGTAAATACTGAATACTGTTACCTCTAAGCCTTTTGGATGGTTCTTTCCTTGGCCATGGGTAGTGTCCTTTCATATGTTTGCTAATTGCTACTTTGCTGAATACTATGTAGAAAAAGACCCTCTGCAGATCTCTGGGATTATCTTTGTTCAACTCTTTCTTTTCTGACCCTGCAAACCCTGTTTGTCCTGTTCTCCCTGGGCTCTAAGCTCCATTTCCTCAACTAGAGCAGTCCTCTGGGCTCTGCCTGGCTTTCACCTCTCTGTTCTGTGGTCTACAGACTAAATTCAGGCAATCATAGATGTATCATGTTTGATTTTCGTCTCTCAGGGACTGCTCTCCTTTGTCTGATGTCAACTTTTTTGCAAGCTCCTTTTTCATATACTTTTTTTATTGTTGTTATATTTGTCCCATTATTCTTTTAGATTTTCTATATATGCAGTCATATTGTTTGTAAAAAATAAAAGCTTATTTCTTTCTTCCCAAAAGATAGGTCTTTTGTCTCCTGTTCTGGCTCCACTGCAGTGGTTAGCACCTCATGTATAATGTTTAATAAAAATATCTGTAATAGGTATATTTGTCTCATTTGCATCTTAAAGGGACTGCTTTCAACATTTTACCATTTGATATGGTGGATATTGTTGTTTTTGATAAGTAGGTTTAAGATTAAGAGCGTTCCCTTCTTTTTTGAGTTTGCTAAGATGTGTATGTGTCTGTGTCTGTTAAGTTGTAAATGGATGTTGACTATAATCAAATGCTTTTAATGCAGCTATTGAGATAATGAAATGATATTTCTCCTTTATTAACATGGTGAATTACACTAATTTTTTGGTATAGTAAACCAACCTTATATTCCTGGGATAAATTCATCTGGGCTATGGGGTATATTTTTCTTTATAAAAAGTTGCTGATTTGGTTAGCTAATAGTTTGCTTAAGGTTTTAACATATGTGTTAAATTGGTCTGTCATTTTCTTTTCACATAATGTCCTTCCTTGTCAGTTTTTGTAGTAAGGAAAAGCTAGCTACATAAAATGCGTACATAATTGTTCTCTGTTTTTATTTTTTTAATTTTCTGAAGGAGTTTGTTTAAAATTGGCATTATTTCTTTCCTAAATATTTAGGAGAATTTGCTGTTTGGTCAGGCATTTTTGCTTTTTTGGGAGAGCAAAGGGAAGGTTTAAAATGCAGATTCCATTTTTAAAATATAAGATTGCTTTGCTTTCTATCTCTTCTTGTTTCAGTTACAATAGGTAAGTTGTTTTTCTAAGATTTGTACATTTTATATAAATTTTCTAACTTATTGGCGTAAAGTAGTGCATAATTTCCTTTTGCTATCTTTTTTATACCTATGTAGCATTTGTAGTGATGACTGTCTTTCTATTCTGATACTTGTTATTTGTATGTATTTTAAAATTGAGCAGTCTCACTGGTTTTTGCTCAATCTTATTTTATTTATTTATTTATTAATTATTATTATTATTATACTTTAAGTTTTAGGGTACATGTGCACAATGTGCAGGTTTGTTACATATGTATC
>NW_026658503.1:0-4051 GCF_009828535.3 Hylobates moloch | reverse complement strand
TTTTATGTGTAGCCCAAGACAATTCTTCTTCCAGTGTGGCCCAGGGCATTATGGCCATCATGAACATGTCACAGTGCTGCACAGATTTTCTTTATGGCCAGTTTTGGGGCCAGTTTATGGCCAGGTTTTTGGGGGGGGCTTGTTCCCAACAGTTCAGAAGGGAAAAGAGAAAATAAGAAAAGAGTAAGCCAGAGAATCAATGAATGCAGTTGCTTAGAATCTCTATAAAGGATGAAATCTACAAGACCTATATGTGTGTTAGTAATCCATGTTCCAGAAATCCGTATTACCAAAGCATACATGATTATTGATACTCTCGTATTCTCCTTCCTATTAAAAATTACTAAAAATAGGCCAGGCGCGGTGGCTCACACCTGTAGTCCCAGCACTTTGGGAGGCCAAAGCAGGTGGATCACAAGGTCAGGAGATTGAGACCATCCTGGCTAACACAGTGAAACCCCGTCTCTACTAAAAATAAAAATAAAAATAATAATAATAAAAACCAGCTGGGCATTTTGGCAGGCGCCTGTAGTCCCAGCTAGTCAGGAGGCTGAGGTAGGAGAATGGCGTGAACCCGGGAGGCGGAGCTTGCAATGAGCCGAGATTGCACCACTGCACTCCAGCCTGGGCGACAGAACGAGACTCCGTCTCAAAAAAAAAAACAAAAAAAAACTAAAAATAATCCCCCACCCAAGCTACTATCTAAGCATAAATCTAAGTCTAAGAAAATGGACACCAGCCTTTATAGAAAAAATAGAACCAGACAAAAATTCAAGAATAACATTAACATGGGAATGATCTCCTTTAATCCTACAAAAGGAGATAGACACGCTTTACACTGCTGCTTTAAGGATGAGGACTACTATTCAGCCTTATAAAGGAGATCCTGCCATTTGCAATGACATGAATAAACCTGGAGGACATTATGTTAAGTGAAATAAGCCAGGCATAGAAAAAAAATGCCATGCGCTCTTCTTTCTTAGGTGGCATCTAAACAGAAATAGAATACACACAAACCAAAAATAAAAGACTGTTTTCCAAGGGAAGGGAAGAGAAGAAATAGGGAGAAATAGGTCAAAGGCACTGAGGTACAGTTATGTAAGATGAATAAGTCTGAAGACCTACCATAAAATGAGGACTCTAGTTAATAGAAGGGTATTGTATATTAAAAATTTATTAAGAGAGCAGATTTTAAGTACTCTTACCAAACACAAAAAAAGTAACTATGTAATAATGGATCTGTTAACTGGCTTCACTGTAGGAAGCAATTCACTATGTGATATGGTTTGGATGTATGTCCCCATCCATACCTCATATTGAAATGTAATTCCTAATGTCGGGGGTTGGGCCTGGTGGGAGGTCATTTGGTCATGGTGGTGGATTTCTCATGAATGGTTTTGCACCATCCCTCTTGGTACTGTCTTCATGACAATGAGTGAATTCTCATGAGATCTGGTTACTCAAAAGTGTGTGGCACCTCCCTGCTCTCTCTATCTTGCTCCTGCTCTGGCCATGTGACATGCCTTCTCCCCCTTCAGCTTCTGCCATGATTGTAAGCTCCTCAGAAACCAGCATCATGCTTCCGGTACAGCCTGCAGAACCATGAATCGATTAAGGCTCTTAGCTTTATAAATTATCCAGTCTCAAGTATTTCTTTATAGCAATGCAAGAACAGACTACTAATACACTATGTATATCAAAACATCATGTTGTGCCTTAAATATATGTAAATTTTTTTTCTTTTCTTTTTTGAGATGGAGTCCCGCTCTGTCGCCCAGGCTGGAGTGCAATGGGGTGATCTCGGGTCACTGCAAGCTCCGCCTCCCAGGTTCGCACCATTCTCCTGGCTCAGCCTCCCGAGTAGCTGGGACTACAGGTGCCAGCCACCACACCCAGCTAAATTTTGGTGTTTTTAGTGGAGATATGGTTTCACCATGTTAGCCAGGATGGTCTTGATCACCTGACCTCGTGATCCACCCGCCTTGGCCTCCCAAAGTGCTTGGATTACAGGCATGAGCCACCATGCCCAGCCAAAAAAATTTTCTTAAAGGATGAGGAAAGTTAAAAAGTTCAGAGTTGAGCCTTGAACCCAGATTGTTTTCACTCTAAAAGCTTCAGAAGTACAGTAATTTTATAAAATAGCCCCCAAATTCTGTGGTACTTAATTAAAAAGGAGGGTATCTGTCCCCATTCCTCTTGAATTGGGTGGCTGCTTCAACCATTGTGTGCAGTGTTCCTTCCAAGGCTGCATCATAAAAGGTGATGCAGCTTCTGCCTTGTGCTGGGACCCTTGTGCCAGGAGCCCTGAGCTTCCACACAAAAAGTTTGATGATTCTGAAGCTGCCATGTCATGAGGAAGACAGGCTGTATGGAGAGGCCTCATGTGGAATCATCCTCATCTTCCAGATGCCTCATTCTACACACACAATATGGGAATCAACAGACCTTCAAGTCTCCCAAAGATAGGTCCCCAGTAGTCAAGTCCCCCCAACCTTCAAGTCTTCCCAGGTGAAGCCCCAGACAGTGTGCAGCAAAAACAGGCCATTTCCATTGGGCTTTGTCCAAATTTATACTCCCCAAATTCACAAACACATGGTTGTTGCTGAGATTCAAGGTAATTTGTTACATAGAGAGAGTCTCAAGAATAACACCCTTCACCATGACGGGCCACATTCCCTGCCTGAAACTCAGCAAAGCATGGTGGTGGCATAGGACTAACTAAAGCTGAAATCAAAACTCAGCCACGAGTAAATCATGGATATGTGGGAGGCCGGGCGCGGTGGCTCATGCCAGTAATCCCAGCACTTCGGGAGGCTGAGACGGGCAGATCATGAGGTCAGGAGTTCGAGGCCATCCTGGCTAACACGGTGAAATCCCATCTCTACTAAAAATACAAAAAGTTAGCTGGGCGTGGTGGCAGGTGCCTGTAGTCCCAGCTACTCGGGAGGCTGAGGCAGGAGAATGGCGTGAACCAGGGAGGGGTACCTTGCAGTGAGCCGAGATCGCGCCACTGCACTCCAGCCTGGGCGAAAGTGGACTCCGTCTCAAAAACAAAAAATCATGGATATGTGGGAATACACAGATACACATCAACATGCACACAGGCAGAATATCTCTTATCAACTTTACGAACAATGAAACAAATACATTTAAAGAATGACCTGAAACACAGCATGAATCATTTTGGTATAGAAATAAACACTTGATAAAAACCACCCCCTCTAGAAAAGCCCTGATCAAGCAAATAGAAGACATGCTATATTTAATTCGAGCCAATGATCTTTAGTTGGGTGTAAGGCAATTTTCTTTTCTTTTCTCTTTTTTTGGAGGGGGGACAGAGTTTCGCTCTGTCGCCCAGGCTGGAGTGCAGTGGCGCCATCTCGGCTCACTGCAAGCTTCCCCTCCCAGGTTCTTGCCATTCTCCTGCCTCAGCCTCCCGAGTAGCTGGGACTACAGGCAACCACCACCATGCCGGGCTAATTTTTTTGTATTTTTAGTAGAGACAGGTTTCACCGTGTTAGCCAGGATGGTCCTGATCTGACCTTGTGATCTGCCCGCCTTGGCCTCCCAAAGTGCTGGGATTACAAGTATGAGCCACTGTGTCCAGCCGGGTGTAAGGCAATTTTTTTACATGCAGCAGGAATAGAAAACATCCCAATTTTGCTCCAAGGTACTTCATAGGAATTGAGATGGGATTCCACAGAAACAGATAAACTGACTCTACAAAGCAGCAGAGCATCAAGACATTCTGATCAATCCACAAGTCTTCACAGATTCCCAAAACAAAACCATGCAGCAAAAATCTTCAGAGGAAAGGGTTCAGTTGTGGGAATACATTAAAGACTGTTGGGACAAACATGTCCGGGGATGATCTGTATCAAGTGGCAAAGGAATAAACAGAAACCCATTTTAAAACTCAGCTCCAATCACTTACTGCAGGACATCTGCAAGCTACCAAAACTCAGCAAGTGACGGTGTGTTACAGAATGGGTGTCTGCATCTTTGAAAGGTTCACATTTGCTCTTGAATGACAATTTTTCTGATACACTGG
>NW_026658502.1:0-4052 GCF_009828535.3 Hylobates moloch | reverse complement strand
GATACATATGTAACAAACCTGCACATTGTGCACATGTACCCTAAAACTTAAAGTATAATAATAATAATAATTAATAAATAAATAAATAAAATAAGATTGAGCAAAAACCAGTGAGACTGCTCAATTTTAAAATACATACAAATAACAAGTATCAGAATAGAAAGACAGTCATCACTACAAATGCTACATAGGTATAAAAAAGATAGCAAAAGGAAATTATGCACTACTTTACGCCAATAAGTTAGAAAATTTATATAAAATGTACAAATCTTAGAAAAACAACTTACCTATTGTAACTGAAACAAGAAGAGATAGAAAGCAAAGCAATCTTATATTTTAAAAATGGAATCTGCATTTTAAACCTTCCCTTTGCTCTCCCAAAAAAGCAAAAATGCCTGACCAAACAGCAAATTCTCCTAAATATTTAGGAAAGAAATAATGCCAATTTTAAACAAACTCCTTCAGAAAATTAAAAAAATAAAAACAGAGAACAATTATGTACGCATTTTATGTAGCTAGCTTTTCCTTACTACAAAAACTGACAAGGAAGGACATTATGTGAAAAGAAAATGACAGACCAATTTAACACATATGTTAAAACCTTAAGCAAACTATTAGCTAACCAAATCAGCAACTTTTTATAAAGAAAAATATACCCCATAGCCCAGATGAATTTATCCCAGGAATATAAGGTTGGTTTACTATACCAAAAAATTAGTGTAATTCACCATGTTAATAAAGGAGAAATATCATTTCATTATCTCAATAGCTGCATTAAAAGCATTTGATTATAGTCAACATCCATTTACAACTTAACACACACAGACACATACACATCTTAGCAAACTCAAAAAAGAAGGGAACGCTCTTAATCTTAAACCTACTTATCAAAAACAACAATATCCACCATATCAAATGGTAAAATGTTGAAAGCAGTCCCTTTAAGATGCAAATGAGACAAATATACCTATTACAGATATTTTTATTAAACATTATACATGAGGTGCTAACCACTGCAGTGGAGCCAGAACAGGAGACAAAAGACCTATCTTTTGGGAAGAAAGAAATAAGCTTTTATTTTTTACAAACAATATGACTGCATATATAGAAAATCTAAAAGAATAATGGGACAAATATAACAACAATAAAAAAAGTATATGAAAAAGGAGCTTGCAAAAAAGTTGACATCAGACAAAGGAGAGCAGTCCCTGAGAGACGAAAATCAAACATGATACATCTATGATTGCCTGAATTTAGTCTGTAGACCACAGAACAGAGAGGTGAAAGCCAGGCAGAGCCCAGAGGACTGCTCTAGTTGAGGAAATGGAGCTTAGAGCCCAGGGAGAACAGGACAAACAGGGTTTGCAGGGTCAGAAAAGAAAGAGTTGAACAAAGATAATCCCAGAGATCTGCAGAGGGTCTTTTTCTACATAGTATTCAGCAAAGTAGCAATTAGCAAACATATGAAAGGACACTACCCATGGCCAAGGAAAGAACCATCCAAAAGGCTTAGAGATAACAGTATTCAGTATTTACACACAGGCCAGAATAGTGCCTGTGCCCATGAGTCAAACTGAAAACCTCTTAGTAGACATAGCATTGGGTAGAGAACTCAAAAGGATTTTGCCTCAATAATGGAAAATAACTTGTCCTATACTAAATGCCAACCTGTCCCTGCCTAAAAAATGCCCAAAGTTTGAAAGGATCAACTGCTTCCAGTAACTTAATTGCATCCCAGAACAAAGCTCAATAATATGTGTAAGTGCCGGGCACGGTGTCTCACACCTGTAATTCTAACACTTTGGGAGGCCGAGGCAGGCAGATCACCTGAGGTCAGGAGTTCGAGACCAGACTGGCCAACATGGTGAAATCCCGTCTCTACTAAAAATACAAAAATTAGCCTGGTGTGGTGGTGGATGCCTGTAATCCCAGCCACTCCAGAGGCTGAGGCAGGAGAATCATTTGAACCTGGGAGGCGGAGGTTGCAATGAGCCCAGATCGTGCCATTGCACTCCAGCCTGGGCAACAGAGCAAGATTCCGTCTCAAATAATAATAATAATATTTATAAGAATACAAAAATATGTGGCACCCAACAAGGTAAAAGTCACAATATCCATGACTATCAGATTACCAAGTATGGAAAGAAACAAGAAAATATAACCCAAAATGAAGAGAAAGTTCTATTAAATCAACTCAGAGGCGACACAAAGATTAGAATTAGGACATTAAAAGTTATTATAACTCTTCCAAATGTAGAAAAATTAAATACAGACATTGAACATATTTTTAAAACATTAATTGAATTTTAGAGATAAAAACTACAATGTCTCAGAGGAAAATACACTGCATGGAATCAACAGCAGATTAGATAAGTTAAAAAATATAATTAATTTGAATGCATCATAATAGAAATGTTTCAAAATGAAGGACTCAGAGGAAGGAAGGAAGGAAGGAAGGAAGGAAGGAAGGAAGGAAGGAAGGGAGGGAGGGAGGGAGGGAGGGAGGGAAGATGGATCTATGTGCTATAGGGCAACTTTAAGCAACCTAAAAACCAAAGAAACATGAGTGCAATTAACATGAAGAAAACTATGCCAAAACACATTACAATCAAATGCTTAAAACCAGTAATGAAGAGAACATTTTTAAAGCAGTCAGAGGCCGGGTGCGGTGGCTCATACCTGTAATCCCAGCACTTTGGGAGGCTGAGGCCGGCAGATCAGGAGGTCAGGAGTTCGAGACCAGCCTGGCCAACATGGTGAAACCCCGTCTCTACTAAAAATACAAAAATTATGGCCGGGCGCAGTGGCTCACGCCTGTAATCCCAACACTTTGGGAGGCCGACGCAGGTGGATCACGAGGTCAGGAGATCGAGACCATCCTGGCTAACATGGTGAAATCCTGTAGCTAACTAAAAATACAAAAAAATTAGCCGGGCGTGGTGGTGGGCGCCTGTAGTCCCAGCTACTCCGGAGGCTGAGGCAGGAGAATGGCGTGAACCCAGGAGGCGGAGCTTGCAGTGAGCTGAGATCGCGCCACTGCACTCCAGCCTGGGTGACAGTGCGAGACTCTGTCTCAAGAAAAAAAAAAATTAGCTGGACGTGGTGGCAGGAGCCTGTAATCCCAGCTACTCGGGAGGCTGAGGCAGGAGAATCGTTTGAACCTGGGAGGCAGAGGTTGCAGTGAGCCGAGATCGTGCCATCGCACTCCAGCCTGGGGGACAAGAGTGAGGCTTCCTCTCCAAAAGAAAAAAATAATAAAATAAAGCAGTCAGATTTTTTTAAAGATATTTTACATACGAAGCTGAGACTGACCGCAGATTTCTCTTTGGAAAGAATGTGAGCAAGGCAAGAAGACAGTGGATCAACATTTTAAAAAGTACTAAAAGAAAAAATTATTAACCTAGAATTCTGTATCAAATGAAGACAGCCTTCACAAATTAAAGTAAAATAGCTGAGTAGATTTACCACAAGCAGACACATTACAAGAAATGTTCATGGATTTGCTTCAGGCAGAATAATACCAGATGCCAACCGAGATCTACACAAAAGAACAGCACTGAGTTACCTATACTAGTAAATGTAATATTTTTTATTTTTTATATCTCTTTAAAAGATAGTGACCGTAACAGCTTTGGGGTTCCTTTTTGGGGTGATGAAAATATTCTAGAGTTAGACAGTGGTGATGATTGCACAACCTAATGAACATACTAAAAACCACTGAAATATACATTTTAAAATGATGCATTTTACGGTATGTACATTGTATCTTGATGCAAGTAAATAATAAATATTTTTAAATAATTGACTGATTAAACAAAACTAATAACTATGTGTAATGCGGTTTATAACATAGGTAAAAGAAAAACACATGGCAAAAATAGATGTTAATTCAACCCCAAATTGACTTACAAATTAATTGCATTCCTATTCAAAATTGCAGCAGGATATTTTTGTATAAATTGATAAGCCAATCCTAAATTTCTTTTTTTTTTTATTATACTTTAGGTTTTAGGGTACATGTGCACAATGTGCAGGTTTGTTACATATGTATC
>NW_026658501.1:0-4052 GCF_009828535.3 Hylobates moloch | reverse complement strand
AGAGACAATGTACTAGAATCTCTGGGACACAGCTAAAACAGTGTTAAGAGGGAAATTTATAGCACTAAATGCCCACATCAGAAAGCTAGAAAGATCTCAAATCAACACCCTCACATCACAATTAAAAGAGCTAGAGAGACAAGAGAAAACTAATCCAAAAGCTAGCAGAAGACAAGAAATAACTAAGATCAGAGAAGAATTGAAGGAGGTAGAGACAGGAAAAACCTTCCAAAAAAATCAATGAATTCAGGAGCTGGTTTTTTGAAAAAATTAACAAAACAGACAGACTGCTAGCTAGACTAATAAAGAAGAAGAGAGAGAAGAATCAAACAGACACAATAAAAAATGATGAAGGGGATATCACCACTGACCCCACAGAATACAAACTACCATCAGAGAGTACTATAAACACCTCTATGCAAATAAACTAGAAAATCCAGAAGAAATGGATAAATTCCTGGACACATATACCCTCCCAAGACTAAACCAGGAAGAAGTTGAATCCCTGAACAGAAAATAACAAGTTCTGAAATTGAGGCAGTATTTAATAGCCTACCAACCAAAAGAAGCCCAGGACCAGATGGATTCATAGCTGAATTCTACCAGAAATACAAAGAGGAGCTGGTACCATTCCTTCTGAAACTATTCCAAACAATTGAAAAGGAGGAACTACTCCCTAACTCATTTTATGAAGCCAGCATCATCCTGATACCAAAACCGGGAAGAGACACAACAAAAAAAGAAAACTTCAGGCCAATATCCCTGATTAACATGATCCAAAAATCTTCAATAAAATACTGGCAAACCAAATCCAGCAGCACGTCAAAAAATTTATCCACCATGATCAAGTCAGCTTAATCCCTGGGATGCAAGGCTGGCTCAACATACACAAATCAATAAACATAATCTATCACATAAACAGAACCAAGGACAAAAACCACATGATTATCTCAATAGATGCAGAAAAGGCCTTTGATAAAATTCAACATCCCTACATGTTAAAAACGCTCAATAAACTAGGTATTGATGGAATATGCCTCAAAAACAAGAGCTATTTATGACAGTCCCACAGCCAATATCATATTGAATGGGCAAAGACTGGAAGCATTCCCTTTGAAAACCGGTACAAGACAAAGATGACCTCTTTCACCACTCCTATTCAACCTAGTATTGGAAGTTCTGGCCAGGGCAATCAGGCAAGAGAAAGAAATAAAGGGTATTCAAATAGGAAGAGAGGAAATCAAGTTGTCTCTGTTTGCAGATGACATGATTATATACTTACAAAACCCCATCATCTCAGCCCAAAAACTCCTTAAACTGATAAGCAACTTCAGCATTCTCAGGATACAAAACCAATGTGCAAAAATCACAAGCATTCCTTTACACCAACAATATACACGAAGAGAGCCAAATCATGAATGAACTCCCATTCACAATTGCTACAAAGAGAATAAAATACCTAGGAATACAGATAACAAGGGATGTGAAGGACTTCTTCAAGGAGAACTACAAACCAGTGCTCAAGGAAGTAAGAGAGGACATAAACAAATGGAAAAACATTCCATGCTCATGGATAGGAAGGATCAATATTGTTAAAATGGCCATACTGCCTAAAGTAATTTATAGATTCAATGCTATTCCCATCAAGCTACCATTGACATTCTCCACAGAATTAGAAAAAAAACTATTTTAAATTTCATATGGAATCAAAGAAGACCCTGTATAGCTAAGACAATCCTAAGCAAAAAGAACAAAGCTGGAGGCATCACACTACCTGACCTCAAACTATACTACAAGGCTACAGTAACCAAAACAGCATAATACTGGTACCAAAACAGACATATAGACCAATGGAGCAGAAAGGAGACCTCAGAAATAACACTACACATCTACAACCATCTGATGTTTGACAAACCTGACAAAAACAAGCAATGGGGAAAGGATCTCCTATTCAGTAAATGGTGCTGGGAAAACTGGCTAGCCATATGCAGAAAACTGAAACTGGACTCCTTACTTACACCTTATACAAAAATTAACTCAAGATGGATTAGAGATTTAAATGTAAAACCCCAAACCATAAAAACCCTAGAAGAAAACCTAGGCAATATCATTCAGGACATAGGCATGGGCAAAGACTTCATGACAAAAATGCCAAAAGAAATTGCAACAAAAGCCAGAATTGACAAATTGGATCTAATTAAACTAAGGAGCTTTTGCACAACAAAAGAAACTATCATCAGAGTGACAGGCAAACTACAGAATAGGAGAAAATTTTTGCAATCTACCCATCTGACAAAGGTCTAATATCCAGAATTTACAAGGAATGTAAACAAATTTACAAGAAAAAAACAACCCCATCAAAAAGTGTGCAAAGCATATGAACAGACACTTCTCAAAAGAAGACATTTATGTGGCCAAGAAACATGAAAAAAAGCTCAACATCACTGATCATCAGAGAAATGCAAACCAAAACCACAATGAGATACCATGTCATGCCAGTCAGAATGGTGATTATCAAAAAGTCAGGAAATAATAGATGCTGGTGAGGCTGTGGAGAAACAGGAATGCTTTTACACTGTTGGTGGGAATGTAAATTAGTTCAAACATTGTGGAAGACAGTATGGTGATTCCTCAAGGATCTAGAACCAGAAATACAATTTGACCCAGCAATCTCATTACTGGGTATATACCCAAAGGAATATAAATCATTCTACTATAAAGACACATGCACATATATGTTTATTGCGGCACTATTTACAATAGCAAAGACATGGAACCACTCCAAATGCCCATCAATGATAGACTGGGTAAACAAAATGTGGTACATATACACCTTGGAATACTATGCACCCATAAAAAATAATAAGATCACGTCCTTTGCCGGGACATGAATGAAGCTGGAAGCCATCATCCTCAGCAAACTAACATAGAAATAGAAAACCAAACATTGCATGTTCTCACTCATGAGTGGGAGTTGAACAATGAGAACACATGGACACAGAGAAGGGAACAACACACACCAGGTCCTGCTGAGGAGTGGGGGGTAAGGAGAGGGAACTTAGAGAATGGGTCAATAGGTGCAGCAAACCACCATGACACACATACACCTATGTAACAAACCTGCACATTCTGCACAGGTATCCCATTTTTTAATAGAAGAAATAAAGAAAAATATTAAGAAATAAATAAAATTAAAAAACAAATACAAATACAAAAACTTGCTGGGTGTGGTGGTGCATGCCTGTAATCCCAGCTACTCAGGAGGCTGAGGTGGGAGAATCACTTGGGCCCAGGAAGTGGAGGTTGCAGTGAGCTGAGATCTCCCCAACACACTCCAGCCTGCGTAATGGACTGAGACTCTGTCTCAAAAATAGATAAATAAATAAATAAAAATTAAAAATTAAAAATTAAAAAAAAAGAAAAGAGCAATAAAGCCAATAAGGGTCATTTTTTTTGTTTTTTTTTTTGATTGATTTTTTTGTCAGGTGAGTGCAATGGCGCCATCTCACCTGGTCAGGCTGGTCTCGAACTCCCAACATTAGGTGATCTGCCCACCTCAGCCTCCCAAAGTGCTCAGATTACAGGAGTGAACCACCTCGCCCAGCCAAGGATCAGTATTTAAAGGTCAGTTGGTTGGCCAGTCCATTAGCTGGCTGGTTCAATAATACTACCAGAATCTCAGCACACTCAGATGCTCATGCCATGAATAACACCCAGAAACTGAGGCTGAGATTACAGCTTTACATCACCCATCTCATTCTCATGGCAGAGCACATGCTTACTGGGTGACATGAAAGGCATAGTCATTTTCTATATGTAAATTCTTATTTCTTGTCAAGCTGTAGTAGAATCTGCATGTCTTAAATGGGCATATAACATGAATCCATTGTGTCAAAAGAGTTCATTCTTGACAGCATAGCTTTAGCATTCACTGGGTCCTAGAAATCGGGAAAAGATCCATGTATTCATGAACAATTAAGGACATTAACAACAAAGAAAATATAGATAAATATTTCTTATGAATTTCTTTTTTTTTTTTTTTTTTTTAGACA
>NW_026658500.1:0-4053 GCF_009828535.3 Hylobates moloch | reverse complement strand
CCATTCCACTACACTGCAGTCGCCCCCTTTCCATTCAGTTCCATTCCTTTCCATTCCATTCCATTGCATTCCATTCCATTCCTTGCCATTACACTTCATTTCATTCCTTTCCATTCCATTGCTTTCCATTGCACTCCACTCCACTCCAATCCAGTCTGCTCTAGTGCATTCCAGTCCATTCCATTCGATTACATTCCATTCTTTTCCAATCGAATCCACTCTACTACACTCCACTCCAATCCATTCCATTCCATTCCACTCCATTCCACTCCATTGCTCTGGACTCCAGTCCATTCCTTTCTACTCCATTCCACTACACTGCACTGCACTGCACACCAGTCGATTAAATTCCATTCCATTCCATTCCATTCTGTTCCATTGCATTCCTTTCCTTTCTATTCCATTACATTCCATTCCTTTCCACTCCACTCCACTCTACTAATCTCCTCTCCATTCCTTTCTACTCCATTCCAATACACTGAATTACACTTCACTCCATTCCATTCCATTTCATTACCGTCTATTTTGTTCCATTCCATTCGATTCCTTTCCGTTCCATCCATTCTACTCCACTCCACTCCAATCCACTGCATTCCACTCCATTCCATGTCATTCCATTCCATTCTTTTCCACTCGAATCCACTCTCTTCCACACCACTCCACTCCCCTCCACTGCATTCCATTGCACTCTGCTCGATTCAATTTCATTCCATTCTTTTCCATTGCATTCCATTCCAATCTATTCCCTACCATTCTATTACATTCCACTCCACTCTACTCCACTCCCGTCCACTTCATACCATTCCAATCCATTCCATTCCATTACATTCCACTAGAATCCACCCTACTCCACTATCCTCCACTCCACTGCAATATACTGCATCCCATTCCATTCCATTCCATTCCTTTCAATTCCATTCCTTACCACTCAAATCAACTCCAATCCACTCCATTCCACTCCATTCCATTCCTTTCCATTCCACGCCACTCCACTCCATTCCATCCCGTTCACCTCTATGTCACTCCATTCCACTCCCCTCCACTCCACTCCATTCCATCCCATTCACCTCTATGTCACTCCATTCCACTCCCCTCCACTCCACTCCATTCCTTTCTACTAAATTCCACTTCTCTGCACTCCACTACAGTCCATTCCATTCCATTCTATTCCATTGCATTCCACTGCATTCCATTACAATCCATTCCCTTCCATTCCATTCCATTCCACTCCACTACACTACTCTCGACTCCTATCAACTGCATTCCATTCCACTACACTACATTACTCTCGACTCCAATCCACTGCATTCCATTCCACTGCATTCCATTCCATTCCATTCCACTCGATTCCACTCTACTCCACTCCACTCCACTCCATTCTACTCCTTCCCATTCCACACCTCCCCGCTCCACTCCTTTCCATATAATTCCATGCCATTCCATTGCATTGCATTGCATTGCATTCCATTCCATTCCCTTCCAGTCCATTCCAGTCCACTCCACTCCACTCCAATCCACTGCTTTCCATTCCATTCCTTTCCATTCCTTTCCATTCCACTGAAATCGAACCTACTCCACTACTCTCCACTCCAATCCACTCTACTGCATTACATTCCTTCCGATTCCACTCCACTACACTACACTATATTTCTTTCTAATATTTTCCAAAACACTGAACTCCACCCCACTCCACTCCACTCCATTCCTTTTTCCTCCATTCCACTACACTGCAGCCTACTGCATTCTGTTCAATTCCATTCCTTTATATTTTATTCCATTGCATTCCATTCCATTCCTTGCCATTACATTTCATTCCACTTTATTCCCTTCCATTGCATTCCACTCCACTCCAATCCAATCTGCTCTATTGCATTCCATTCAATTACATTTCATTACATTCCTTTCTTTTCCAATTGAATCTACTCTACTCCACTCCACTCCAATCCATTCCATTCCATTCCATTCCACTCCATTCCACTTGACTCCACTCCATTCCACTTGACTCCACTCCATTCCACTCGACTCCACTCCATTCCACTCGACTCCACTCCATTCCACTCCATTCCACTCGACTCCACTCCATTCCTTTCTACTCCATTCCACTACACTGCACAGCTCTCCCGTCCATTAGATTCCATTTTATTCCTTTCCAGTCCATTTTGTTCCATTGCATTCCATTCCATTCCATTCCTTTCCACTCCATTCCACTCCACTCCACTCCACTCCAAACAACTACATTCCATTCCATTCCACTCCACTCCACGCCACTCTGCTCCAAACTACTACATTCCATTCCATTCCATTCCAGTCCACTCCAATCCACTCCACTCCGGGTTCTCTACTCCTTTCCACTATACTGCAGTCTTCTCCACTCCATTCCATTCCATTCCATTCCATTCCGTTTCTTTGCATTGCATTCCATTCCATTCCCTACTATTCCATTCCTTTCCACTCCACTCCACTCCACTCCACTCCAATCCACTGCATTGTATTCCATTCCATTCTATTCCATTCCATTCCATTCCTCTTGAATCCACCCTACTCCACTCAATTCCACTTCACTCCACTGCACTCCATTCCATTCCTTTCCATTCCACTCCACCGTACTACAATCCTCTCCATTTCATTCCATTACATTCCACTCCACTCCACTCTGCTCCATTCCTTTCTACTCCGTTCCACTACACTGAATTCCTCTCCACTCCATTGCATTCCATGGCATTCCATTGCGTTCCATTCCATTCCATTCCTTTCCCTTTCATTCCATTCCACTCAAATCCCCCGTTCTGCACAGCACTCCACTCCAATAAACTCCAGTCCCTTCCATTCCTTCCTATTCCACTCCAATACAGAACACTACCTTCCTTTCTACTCCATTCCAATACAATGCACTTCTCTCCACTCCATTCCTTTCGTTTCCATTCCATTCCATTCCATTGCATTCCATTCCATTTCTTTCTATTCCTTGCCATTCCATGAGAATCCACTCCATTCCAATCCACTGCATTCCATTCCATTCCATTCCGTTCCACTCGAATCCACTTAACGCCACTCCTCTCCATTCAATTCTTTCCCATTCCACTTCACTAAACTCCTGTTCATTCCATTCCATTCTACTACACTCCACTACATTCCTTTGCTTTCTAATCCATTCCACTTCACTGCCTTCCTCTCGACTACATTCCATTCCATTTCATTGCATTCCATTCCATTCCATTCCTTTCCATTCCACTAGAATCCACCCTACTCCGCTATACTCCACTCCACTGAATGTACTGCATCCCATTCCATTCCAGTTCATTCCTTTCAATTCCATTCCTTTCCACTAAAATGCACTCCACTCCACTCCATTCCAATCCTTTCCATTCCTGTCCACTCCACTCCATTCCATTCCATTCCTTTCACTTCTATTCCACTCCACTCCACTTCCATCCACTCCACTCCACTCCACTCCATTCCTTTCTACTAAATTCCACTTCACTGCACTCCACTACAGTCCATTCCATTCCACTGCATTCCATTGCATTCCATTTCACTCCATTCCTTTCCATTCCATTCCATTCCACTCCACTCCACTACACTCGACTCCAATCCACTGCATTCCATTCCACTCCATTTTATTCCATTCCATTCCATTCCGTTCCATTCCATTCCATTCCTCTTGAATCCAACCTAATCCACTCCACTCCATTCTACTCCTTCCCATTCCACTCCTCCCCTCTCCACTCCATTCCATACCATCCCATTCCATTCCCTTCCGTTTCATTGCTTTGCATTCCATTCCATTCCCTTCCATTCCATACCAGTCAACTCCACTCCACTCCAATCCACTGCTTTCCAGTCTACTCCATTCCATTCCTTTCCATTCCACTCGAAACCATCCTACTCCACTTCTCTCCACTCCAATTCACCCCACTCCTTTACATTCCTTCCCATTTGACTCCACTACACTACACTATATTCCTTTCTACTACATTCCAATACACTGCACTCCACTCCACTCCATTCCTTTCTACTCCATTCCACTACACTGCATTCCACTCCATTCCATTC
>NW_026658499.1:0-4053 GCF_009828535.3 Hylobates moloch | reverse complement strand
TTTGACCCAGCCATCCCATTACTGGGTATATACCCAAAGGACTCTAAATCATGCTGCTATAAAGACACATGCACACGTATGTTTTTCAAAGTTTTTAACTTCTTTGCTATTGTTTTGAATTTCCTCCCATAGCTCAGAGTAGTTTGATCATCTGAAGCCTTCTTCTCTCAACTCGTCAAAGTCATTCTCCATCCGGCTTTGTTCCACTGCTGGTGAGGAACTGCGTTCCTTTGGAGGAGGAGAGGTGCTCTGCTTTTTAGAGTTTCCAGTTTTTCTGCTCTGTTTTTTCCCCATCTTTGTGGTTTAATCTACTTTTGGTCTTTGATGATGGTGATGTACAGATGGGTTTTTGGTGTGGATGTCCTTTCTGTTTGTTAGTTTTCCTTCTACCAGACAGGACCCTCAGCTGCAGGTCTGTTGGAGTGTGCTAGAGGTCCACTCCAGATGCTGTTTTGCTGGGTGTCAGCAGCAGTGGCTGCAGAACAGCTGATTTTCATGAGACCACAAATTCAGCTCTCTGATAGTTCCTCTGGAAGTTTTGTCTCAGAGGAATGTGTGGCCAAGTGAGGTGTCAGTCTGTCCCTACTGGGGGGTGCCTTCCACTTAGGCTGCTCGGGGTTCAGGGACCCACTTTAGGAGGCAGTCTACCCGTTCTCAGATCTCCAGCTGCGTGTTGGGAGGACGACTACGCTCTTCAAAGCTGTCAGACAGGGAGATTTAAGTCTGCAGGGGTTCCTGCTGACTGTTTGTATGTCTGTGCCCTGCCCCCAGAGGTGGAGCCTATAGAGGCAGGCAGGCCTCCTTGAGTTGTGGTGGGCTCCACCCAGTTCGAGCTTCCTGGCTGCTTTGTTTACCTAAGCAAGCCTGGGCAATGGCAGGGGCCCCTCCCCTAGCCTCGCTGCCACCTTGCAGTTTGATCTCAGACTGCTGTGCTAGCAATCAGCGAGACTCCGTGGGCATAGGATCTTTCGATCCAGGTGTGAGACACAATCTCCTGGTGTGCCATTTTCCAAGCCCATTGGAAAAGCACAGTATTAGGGTGGGACTGACCCGACTTTCCAGGTGCCATCTGTTACCCCTTTTTTTTGACTAGGAAAGGGAACTCCCTGACCCCTTGTGCTTCCCGAGTAAGGCAATGCCTCACCCTGCTTTGGCTCACACACAGTGCACTGCACTGACTGTCCTGCACCCACTGTTTGGCACTCCCTAGTGAGATGAACCCAGTACCTCAAATGGAAATGCAGAAATCAGCCATCTTCTGTGTTGCTCACGCTGGGAGCTGTAGACCAGAGCTGTTCCTATTCAGCCATCTTGGCTCCTGAAATATCTTCATATAATATATAGACAGAAGCTTTCTGAGAAACTTATATATGATGTGTGCTTTCCTCTCATAGAGTTGAACCATTTTTTTTTTTGGTCTCTGGGTTTATTTATTTATTTATTATTATTATTATACTTTAAGTTTTAGGGTACATGAGTACAACGTGCAGGTTTGTTTCATATGTATACATATGCCATGTTTGTGTGCTGCACCCATGAACTCATCATTTAGCATTAGGTATATCTCCTAATGCTATCCCTCCCCCATTTCACCACCCGACAACAGTCCCCGGAGTGTGGTGTGTGATGTTTCCCTTCTTGTGTCCATGCGTTCTCATTGTTCAATTCCCAACTATGAGTGAGAACGTGTGGTGTTTGATTTTTTGTCCTTGTGATAGTTTGCTGAGAATGATGGTTTCCAGCTTCATCCATGTCCCTACAAATGACATGAATTCATCATTTTTTATGGCCGTATAGTATTTCATGATATATATGTGCCACATTTTCTTCATCCTGTCTATCATTGTTGGACATTTAGATTGGTTCCAAGTCTTTGCTATTGTGAATAGTGCTACTATAAACATACATGTGCATGTGTCTTTATAGTAGCATGATTTATAATCCTTTCGGTACATACCCAGTCATGGGATGGCTGGGTCAAATGGTATTTCTAGTTCTAGATCCCTGAGGAATCGCCACACTGACTTCCACAATGGGTGAACTTGTTTATGGTCCCACCAACAGTGCAAAAGTGTTCCTATTTCTCACATCGTCTCCAGCACCAGTTGTTTCCTGATATTTTAATGATCGTCATACTAACTGGTGTGAGATGGTATCTCATTGTGGTTTTGATAAGCATTCCTCTCAAGGCCAGTGATGTTGAGCATTTTTTCATTTGTTCATTGGCTGCATAAATGTCTTCTTTTGAGAAGTGTCTGTTCATATCCTTCACCCACTTTTTTATGGGGTTGTTCTTTTTTTCTTTTAAATTTGTCTGAGCTCATTGTAGATTCTGGATATTAGCCCTTTGTCAGATGAGTAGGTTGCAAAAATTTTCTCCCATTCTATAGGAGTCCTGTTCACTCTGATCGTGGTTTTTTTGCTGTGCAGAAGCTCCATAGTTTAATTAGATCCCATTTGTCCATTGTGGATTTTGTTGCCATTGCTTTTGTTGTTTTGACATGAAGACCTTGCCCATGCTTATGTCCTGAATGGTATTGCCTAAGTTTTCTTCTAGGGTTTTCATGTGACGCATTCTTTTGAGTAATCAGTTTGGACACTCTGTTCTTGTAGAATCTGAAAGGAGATGTTTGTGAGTGCTTTGAGGCCTTTGGTGAAAAGGAAATATCTTCACATAAAAAATAGACAGAAGTATTCTGAGAAACCTCCCTGTGATGTGTGCATTCATCTCACAAAGTTGAACCAGTCTTTTGACTGAGCAGTTTGAAAATAGTCTATTTGTAGAATCTACAAAGGGATATTTGTGAGTGCTTTGAGGCCTATGATGAGAAAGGAAATATCTTCACATAAAAATTAGACAGAAGCCTTCTGAGAAACCACTTTAGGATATGTGCATTCATCTCACAGAGTTGAACCAGTCTTTTGATTGAGCAGTTTGGAAACAGACTTTTTGTAGAATCTGCAAAGGGATATTTGTCAGCTCTATGAGGCCTACGGTGAAAAATGAAATATCTTCAATAAAAACTATAAAGAATGTTGCTGAAAAGCTGTTTGGTGAAGTTTGCATTCATCTTACAGAGATAAAAGTTTCTATTCTTTGATGAGTCTGGAAACTCTGTACTTGTAGAAACTGCAAATGGATATTTGTGAGAGGATTGAGGCCTATGGTGAAAAAGGAAATATCTTCACATAAAAACTAGACAGAAGATTTCTGAGAAACTTCTTTGTGATATGTGCATTAATCTTATGGAGATGAACCAGTCTTTTGATTGAGCAGTTTGGAAACATACTTTTCAGAGAATCTGCAAAGGGATATTTTGAGCACTTTGATAGGTATGGTGAAAACGGAAATATCTTCACATAAAAACTGAACAGAAGGAGTCTGAGAAACTTCTTCATGATGTGTGCATTAATCTCACAGGGTTGAACCTTTCTTTTGATTGGGCAGTTTGGAAAGAGTCCTTTTCTAGCATCTGCAAAGGGATATTTGTGAGCCATTTATGGCCTAAGGTGAAATAGGAAATATCCTCATGTAAAAATTACACAGAAGCTTTCTGAGAAACATCTTTGTGATGTGTGCTTTCATCTCACAGAGTCGAACCTCTGCTTTTATTGAGCAGTTTGGAAACAGTCTTTTTGAAGAATATGCAAATGGATATTTGGAGTGCTTTGTGGCCTGTGGTGAAAAAGGAAATATCTTCACATAAAAACTAGACAGAAGCATAATGAGAAACTTCTTTGTGATGTGTGCATTTATCTCACATAGTTGAACCTTTCTTCTGATTGAGCAGTTTGGAAAGAGTCCTTTTATAGGATCTGCAAATGGATATTTGTGAGCCCATTGGGGCCTGTGGTGAAATAGGTAATATCTTCACATAAAAACTAGTCAGAAGCTTTCTGAGAAACTACTTTGTGGTGTGTGGTTTCATCTCACAGAGTTGAACCTTTCTTTTGATTGAGCAGTTTGGAAACACTCTTATTGTAGAATCTGCAAATGGATATTTGGAGTGCTTTGAGGACTATGGTGAAAAAGGAAATATCTTCACATAAAAA
>NW_026658498.1:0-4053 GCF_009828535.3 Hylobates moloch | reverse complement strand
TTGCAAAAATTTTCTCCCATTCTGTAGGTTGCCTGTTCACTCTGATGGTAGTTTCTTTTGCTGTGCAGAAGCTGTTTAGTTTAATTAGATCCCATTTGTCAATTTTGGCTTTTGTTGCCATTGCTTTTGGTGTTTCAGACATGATTTTTGCATCTACGTTTATAAAATATTTCTCTGTGGTTTTCATGTGATATTTTTGTCTGGCTTTGATATCAGGGTCATGCTGGCCTAATGGAATTAGTTAAGGAGTGTTTTCTTCTCTTCTAATTGTTGAAAAACATTTAGAAGAATGGATCATAATTCCTCTTTAAATGATTGGTAGCATTCATAAATGAAGTGATATGGTCCTGGGTTTTTGTTGTTGTTGTTGTTAGGAGGCTTTTAATTAATGATTTCATCTCTTTACATGTTATAAATGTGTTCCAGTTCTCTATTTCTTCTTGAATTAATTTTGATATTGTGTGTTTCTCTAAATTTTTTCATTTCATCTATGCTATCTAGTTTGTTGGTATACAATTGCTTATATAATAGTATACTCTCATAATCCTTTTTATTTCTGTAACTTTAGTAGTGAAGTCCCCACATTAAATTCTGGTTTTAATAACTTGAGTCTACTTAAGTTTTAGTTAATATAGCTCAAGATTTTTCAATTTATAGATCTTTTCAAATAACCAATTTTGATTTTATTAATTTTATCCATTGTTTTTCTGTTATTTCACTTATCTCTGCTGTAATCTTTATTTCCTTCCTTTCATTGTATTTGAAGTGTTTTCTTTTTTCTAGTACTTTATGGCATAAAGTTGTTTGAGTTTTGTTGATTAAGGTGATTTTTTAATTGACAAATAAAATGACATGTTTATTGTACACAATATGATGTTTTGAAATATGTATATAGCATAAAATGTCTAAATTGAGCTACTTAACATATATGTTACCTGATATGATTGTCATTTTTTGTGGGGTAAACACTTAAAATTCTTTTAGCAATTTTCAGCAATACAATATATTGTTATTAACTATAGTCACCATGCTGTAAAATAAATATCTTGAACTTATTCTTCCTATCTAACTAAAATTTTGTTTCTTGTGATCAACATCTCCCACACTGCCAACCCTGGAATGTCAAAGCCCGTGTTGACTACATTTTTTTTATTTTAAATTTTTATGGTTACATAATATGTGTACACATTTATAAAATATTTGTAATATTTTATATGTGCATACAATTTAATGATCAATTTAGTGTATTTAGGGTATCCCATCACCTTGAATTTTTATCATTCTATGTTTTGGGAACATTTCAAATCCTCTCTTCTACCTATTTTGAAATATACACTCCATTGTTGTTAACTATAATCACCCTACTCTGCTATTGAACATTTGAACTTATTCTATCTAACTATATGTTTCTACCCATTAACCAACTTATCTTCATCCTTCTAACCCGCACACACTTCTCAGACTCTAGTATCTATTTTTCCACTCCCTGCCTTTATTAGATCAACTTTTTCAGCTCCTACATATGAGTGAGAACATGTGATATTTGTCTTTTTGTGCCTGACGTATTTCACTTAACATAATGACCTAGAGTACCATCCATATTGCTGCAAATGACATGATTTTATTTTTCCCATTGTGTAAATGTACCACTTTTTTATCCATTCATTGATAGGTACTTAGATTGATTCCATATTTTGGGTATTGTGAATAGTGATGCAATAAACATAAGAATGCAGATATCTCTTCAATACACTGATTTCCTTTCTTTTGGATGTTTGCCTGGTGGTGGGGATTACTGAATCACACAGTAGTTCTTATAATACATAGGTCATATAGTAATTTTTTGTCCTTGATTTTTGACAGTTTGATTTTAATATGTCTTGGGATAGTATTATTTGGGTTGGATCTGACTGGTGACTTCTTCCTTACCTGGATATTTATGTCTTTCCCCCAGATTGGAGAGTTTTCTGCTATTACTTCTTTAAATAAGCCTTTTATCCCTTTGTCTTTCCCTACTCCCTTTGGAAGCCCAACGACCTGAAGCCTGGGGCTCTGTGGGCAGACGTGGCTCTAGCGTGATCTGAAGCCTGAGTTGGTCCTGGAGCCTGGAACCACAAGCTGGCCTGGCAATGGGTGTGCCTAAAGTCTGTGTCTGCAGGGGTCATCTTGAAAGCTAGTTCCATGTGTTCTGGCTGATACGTAGAGATTTGGGTGGTATCTTGGTGCTGGTAAGGGCCTAAAGCCTGTTGCCATAAGTGTCAGCCCAGCACATGGGTGTAGTCCAGAACCCAGGGATGCTTGGCCCAGCCTGGCCCTGAGACAGCCCTGGAGTCTGTCTATGGAGCCTGGCCTGGCACGAGGTCAGGCTTAAAGCCTAGGGCTACTGGTGCTGGCCCAGTGCCTTGGCCAGTCCACAGCCTAGGTGTACTGGGGTTACCTTGGCCCTGGGGCAGCACAAAGTCCTAGCTCACCACACAGGACTGGAGCCTAGGGCTACAGAATCCCACCTGGTGCCATGGCAGGCCTAGAGAATAAGTCCTAGAGCACCGGCCTGGAGTGTGGGGCTGTAGGATCCTGCTAGGTGCTGAATTTTACTGGGATGGGCCTCTTAGTGGGGTCAAGGCAAAGTTCTGTGCTCACTTCCTTCTCCTTTCCCCAAATAGAAGGTATCTCTGTCCACAATGTGCCACCTGGAATTGGGGGTGGGCTGATGCAGGTAATGTAAAACTGTCCTTCCTATTCTTTTCAGTGCATCATTTCTTTTTCTTTTCTTTTTTTTTTTTTTAAAGGAGTCTCGCTCTTCTTGGGGATGGGGTGATGCAGGTAATGTAAACTGTCCTTATTATTCTTCTCAGTGCATTATTTATTTTTCTATTTCTTTTGTTGTTTTTGTTTTTTCAAATGGAGTCTCACTCTTCTTTCCCAGGCTGGAGTGCAATGATGCAGTCTTGGCTCACTGCAAGCTCCACCTCTTGGGTTCAAGCGATCCTCCTGCCCCAGCCTCCCAAGTAGCTGGGATTACAGGCGCCCGCAAAAACATCCAGCTAATTTTTTTTTATTTTTAGTAGAGACAAGGTTTTACCATGTTGGCCAGGCTGGTCTCTATTGTGGGATCTGGCCAGCAGCCTGCAATGCAACAGGGCTCTCTCTCTGCTCCTAGGCGGATCAGCAGGTTGAGAAATAACAGACACACACAAGATAGTGAAAGCTGGGTCCAGGGGGGTCACCTCCTTCTGGTCCCACCGTGCCAACAATGCACTGGATATACCAGCATTTATTATTAAGTTTAGTGAGGGCGGGGGTAGGTTAGGGAGGTCATTTGATTATGAGCTGAGATGGTCACATGGGGATGAAGTAATTCTTTAACATAACATTTGTATGTAGAAATACAGTACATTTGTATATAGAAATACAATATACAGAGGTAAGAATTTACAATATAGTGTGTGCATCAGTAATTTCTAACAGAGCCTTAGAACAGAAAAACAGTCTTTACATAACCTATGATTAGCAAGATATTAATCAGTGGTTACAATTGCAACAAAAGCTGGTTACAAACAATCCATGGAAACAGGATATGAAGCTAGACAACTGGTTAGACCAGAAATTCTCAGAAGGGAGTATGCTTTAACCCTGAAGAGGCCTAGAAGAGCCGCAGCAAGATGATGGTGTTTATAGCCCTATCTTATCCATATGGACAGGCGCCCCCCATGCATCCGTTTATAGGCTTTCCACAGGGATCGCATTCCATTCCCAGAGCTATGAACATCTGCTTTTCTGGGATAGGAATCTTGGTGATGTCCCTCCCTGACTGCACATCCATTCATAGGCTCTCTGCAGGGGGAAGCACATCACGCGCTGTTGGCTCCTTCTGGCAGTCCAACCTGGCATTGTCTTTATGCAATCCTGCATGCAATTTTGTATTTACAATAATCAGGAGCATTTCATCTTTTATTCCATAGCAATAGTTTCAGGGGGTCTCCCTACAGGTCTCGAACTCCTGACCTCAGGTGATCCACCTGCCTCAGCCTCCCAAAATGCTGAGATTACAGG
>NW_026658497.1:0-4054 GCF_009828535.3 Hylobates moloch | reverse complement strand
TCTGTGCACCCACAGGCTCAACACCACGTGGAAGCTGCCAAGGCTTGGGGCTTCCGCCCTCTGAAGCCACAGCCCAAGCTCTATGTTGCCCCTTTCAGCCACGACTAGAGAGGTTGGGACACAGGGCATCAAGTCCCTAGGCTTCACACAGCATGGGAACCCTGCACCGGGCCCATGAAACCACTTTTTCCTTCTGGGCCTCTGGGCCTGTGATGGGAGGGGCTGCTATGAAAGTCTCTGACATGGCCTGGAGACATTTTCCCCATGGTCTTCAGGACTGACATTAGGACAGGGTCTCACTCTGTTGCCGAGTTTGGAGTCCAGTTTCACAGTCACAGCTCACTGCAGCCTTGACCTCCCTGGCTTAAATGATCCTCCCACCTCAGCCTCCCTAGTAGCCAAAAACTACAGGCATGTGCCACCACATCTAGCTACTTTTTTTCTTTTTTTGGACAGATAGGGGTCTCACTATGTTAACCAGGCTGGTCTCAAACTTCTGGGCCGAAGCAATCCTCCCACCTTAACCTCCCAAAATGCTGGGATTACAGGCGTGAGCCACCGTGCCCGACTGGAGAACATTGTAAACATTTTAAATGCATATATAGGTTTGTGTATGTGTAGATGTGTGTGTGTGTGTGTATGTGTGTGTATGTGCATGCATCTGTGTGTGTGTGGTGTATATATATCAACATATATGTGTGTATGTGTGTGTTTGTGTGTGTGTATATATATGTATAAAATTTAGGGATAAAAATTTTCAATAAAGATTAGAACCATCTTATATAAGGTTGTCAAACTAAAATATTAAGGCACAGTAAAGAAGGATAGTAGATGATCCAGTGGTTCACTGCAGAAAAAAATACAAGTTACCTGTATTTGTAAAATGAATAAAATACTTTGAATGGGTGTGTGTGTGTGTGTGTGTGTGTGCATGTGCGACGGTGTGTAATTCACAAGTAGTAGCTGAACAATTAAATATTTAGCTTACCAATTTGTACTTTGGTTACCTCAGTCATCAGAATAGACCCATTCATTCCCTATCTCTGCATTTGACCTACAAAGAATTTAGCACTTGGGCCGGGCAGTGGCTCACGCCTGTAATCCCAGTACTTTGGAAGGCTGAGGCAGGCAGATCACCTGAGGTCGGGAGTTCAAGACAGGGGTGAGGCAGAGAACCTTGAACTGGTAGGTGGAATTGCGGTGACTGAGATGCTCACTGCACTCACCTGGCAAAAACGCAGAATTTAGCACTTGTTTACCTGAAGCACCTAGTCTACATGGCAATATTAGAGTAAGGGTGTTTTACAATTATCTGACAAATTCGAGATCATCTCTAAAATTAATCCAACTTAATTTATACAACGTACATTTAGCTTATAATTGTATAAATTGCATCTGCCTTGACTGATAAGATTCACTCAAACAATAACATATATGAAACAGTATTCAACAAAGATACAGAACTTTATGGGGTGAATAGTTCCATCTTAAAACTCACAAATGATTTAGAACAAGTAGAATAAAAATGTTCTTAATATAGATTATTGTTGGGAATTAATATATCAAATTGCCATGTAACTTATCAGTTGTAACTACTATACACATAATAGATGTATTATAAAAATATTGCATTAGAAACAATTACAGGATAAGCATCGTTAATTTGTTAAACTAAAGCACACGGCTATATTATAAATATAAAAATAGCAACATAACTGTGATGAGGAAGAAAATGGCACTGGAAAAAAACACTAGGTTTAAATGATCTTTCTGTTTCGTCGAGTATCTTATAAACAATATGGAATTTAAAATGGGGAAGCGAAAGAGCTTCATCTTCAATGTAACCTATAGCATCACTTTTTAAAATAGTTCTGTCTTTGCCTGGCTTAAATTAAGATGTGATATCTTTTAACAGTATTCTCTTGTTTTGCTTTTTTATGTTTTCTAAATAAACTAAGTAATTAATCATGTTGCAATTTCCACTTGCTGACCCAGCAGTCAGACAAGGTATGGGCCCATACTAATAATGAAATACTAATTTGCAATGTTAACACTTAGGTAAATAACATAAACAATGAAAAATGGAATATAGAATTTTTAAAAACTATATAACATTCAATATTACTGATTACCGATAAAATCCTGCATGCCATTGATATCAAACTGCTATTAATTCACTTCTGTGAGAGGAATGTTAAGAGAAATGGACTAAAATAAAGTAAGTATAGTTTTCTACTCTCCTCCTGTTTCCCCTTCTTTAAATAATATCAATAACAATCCTATAGAGGGTGGCATTGTATACAGACACAACTGGAGAAGAATGATCCTGTCCCATCCCCATGTAAAATTAATGACAGATTAATAATAAATAAAAATGTATAACACTTATATAGACATTTTTATAGCTTTTTTTATGTACTCGTCAACCTTTCTCTGTAACTATGAAAGCAAAATACATATTTATTAGTATGTCTTCATTTCCATAAATTCTCTCAGGTACCTCTTAGATTGGATGCTAAATGAGGGGATGAAACGCAAGCCACTTATATTCTAACACTAAATAAATATTTTTTGAGCAACGAGTCTTTACAGGAGAGAGCTGGTTGTTTTTATAAACCTTGCTATAAGTGGGTTGGCAGGTAGAAATTCACAGGGCAAATAATTTCGAAAAAAGGCCATTCATTCCGTAAATTTATATGTAAATGTTTTTATTTTTCAAGATTTGTGATTTTTGTTGGTGGGTTTTTAATACAACAAAAAGGTGTAAAAGGGCCTTTACTTCGAAGTTAGGAAAAAGTGACAAAAGCACAGTCATAACTTTATTTTTACATAGTGTTTTATTTTATGTACTGTTCTCAAGTAAATTGCGCAACAGTTTTGGAAAACATATTTTTATTGTGCCTCTCCTAAATAAAATCTATAGCTACTAGTCATTTACAAACAGCCTTTCATAAAGTTAACCATATTCTATAACATAGCCTAGTAAATATTAAAAATTTTTGAAGAGAGATTAAATTACAAGTCTACTTAGATGTTGAACTAAAAATCAATACTGATAAAACAGCTTTTGAAATAATTATTAAACTCATAAATGCCTCTTTTTTTAATATATACATATGTATGATAAAATACATATATATACACATTCACATGTACGTGTGTGGGGACACACATCATTTTAAAAATATACACAATATATATTAATACTGTGTATTTCAAAATTCTGCTTTTGAAATATACTTAGAAATTTTGAAAATATTGTTTATTTATGTCTATAGTTTAAATTTTTTTGTTTTACAATATCTGTTAATCTTGATTCTTACCTCCTTTCACATTTTCTCCTTGAAGTTAAAAAAAAAAAAAAAAAGGAAGAACAGAAGGGCATGGACAGTAGGTAATTTTAATCCTTTCTTAGAAGTGATTCTATAAATGTGC
This sequence comes from Hylobates moloch, assembly GCF_009828535.3. Lineage (NCBI taxonomy): Eukaryota > Metazoa > Chordata > Mammalia > Primates > Hylobatidae > Hylobates > Hylobates moloch. Next base: position 619 of record NW_026658497.1, on the reverse strand, counting down.
TACATTAATATAAATGTGAATAACTGGGCAGAATATAGAAAAATAGTCCCTTCTTTATTGATAGATCCCAGGCACTGTAATAGCATTTTAGTAATGAAGGTATGAATGTCACATTCTCTGCTGAATCATACCACCTAAACCCTTGTTTGTATATTATGTTTAATCATCAACTATTAACAAATTATCAAAACGTTTGTGAAATGACTCACAGCAACACTGCATAGATTATCTTTCTGATAAAGGTTTCTTATTGTTGTCTCATGGATAAATAGTTCATAAAGAAACACTACAGATTTTATTTGAGTAAAGTACATTTACGTGCAGCTACTGTTGTTTTGATTAGACTTTTTTAGCCCTAGGGGGGTGGCTCCTGCCTGTAATCTCAGCACTTTGGGAGCCTGAGGCAGGTGGATCACAAGGTCAGGAGTTTGAGACCACACTGGTCAACATGGCAAAACCCCATCTCTACTAAAAATAAAAAAATGTGGCGGACGCCTATAATCCCAGCTACTCGAGAGGCTGAGGCAGGAGAATCGCTTGAACCTGGGAGGCGGAGGTTGCAGTGAGCTGAGATCGTGCCATTGCACTTCAGCCTGGGCGACAAGAGCAAGACTCTGTC
>NW_026658496.1:0-4054 GCF_009828535.3 Hylobates moloch | reverse complement strand
AAAAAAAAAAAAATCGCTTATACATTCTTTTTTTTTTTAAGACAGAGTTTTGCTCTTGTTTCCCAGGCTGGATTTCAATGTTGTGATCTTGGCTCATTGCAACCTCCACCCCCTGGGTTCAAGCAATTCTCCTGCCTTAGCCTCCCAAGTAGCTGGGATTATAGGCGCCCACCACCATGCCTGGCTAATTTTTTTGTATTTTTAGTAGAGACAGGGTTTCACCATATTGGCCAGGCTGGTGTTGAACTCCTGTCTTCAAGTGATTCGCCTGCCTTGGCTTCCCAGTATGCTTGGATAACAAGCGTGAGCCACCATGCCCGGCCTCACTTACACAAGAATTCTAAAAAACAGTCTCATTGCTGTAGAGAATAAAATGGTGAATACCAGATGCCAACGTGTTTAGAAGAAATGGGGAGTTGGAAAGAAAAGAATATATAATTATACTTGAATAGGAGGAATCAGTCCAGAAGATTTACTGTACAGCAGTGACTATAGTTCATTAGAATGTATTTCTATTTTTGAAAAATGTTAAGACAGTGCTATGTGATCTCACGACAAAAATGTTAACTATGTGAGGTAAAGCATTAATTACCTAGAATTAAGCATGTGATGATGTATATGTACTTAAAAATATTGTATTGTAGAATACATATTTTATCTGTCAACTTGAAAAATATATTTTTAGCTTGGCATGGTGACTCATGCCTGTAATCCCAGTGCTTTGAGAGGCCAAAGTGGGCAGATCACTTGAGGTCAGGAGTTCAAGAGCAGCCTGGCTAACAGGGTGAAACTGTGTCTCTACCAAAAATACAAAAATTAGCAAGGAGTGGTGGTGCATGCCTGTAGTCCCAGCCACTCAGAAGACTGAGGCAGGAGAATCACTTAAACCTAGGAGGTGGAGGCTGCACTGCACTCCAGCCTGGGGGACAGATTGAAATCATCTGGGGAAAAAAAAAAAATATATATATATATATATATATATATAAAATTAAATGGGTGCAGTGGCTCACACCTGTAATTCCAGCAATTTGGGAGGCCAAGGTGGGTGAATCACTTGAGGTCAAGAGTTCAAGACCAGCCTGGCCAACATGAAGAAACCCTATCTCTATGAAAAATAGAAAAAGTAGCCGGGCATGGTGCCACCAACCTATAATCCCAGCTACTCTAGAGGTTGAGGCATGAGAATTGCTTGACCCTGAAATGTGGAAGTTTTAGTGAGCTGAGACTATGCCACTGCACTTCAGCCTGGGTGACAGAGCAAGGCTCTTGTCTAAAAATTATATATATATAAATAACAATGTTTCAAATACTGTGTCTTTGTCATTAACAGCTGAATAGTATCAAAAATAGTTTTTGTCATTTAGTTTGTCAGCCATGACCATAGGAACTCTGATATTTATTTAATTTATTTATTTAGAGACAGAGTGGAGTAGTACAATGGCATGATCTTGGCTCAATGCAACCTCCGCCTCCCAGATTCAAGGGATTCTTCTGCCTCAGCCTCCCAAGTAGCTGGGACTACAGGTGCCCACCACCATACCCAGTGAATTTTTCTATTTTTGGTAAAGATGGCATTTTACCACGTTGGCCAGGCAGGTCTCGAACTCCTGACCTCAGGTGATCCACCCACTTCAGCCTTCCAAAGTGCTGGGATTACAGGCATGAGCCACCATGCCCAGCTTAGAAACTTTTAATATTTAACAGCATTTTCTGGACCCAGCAGAGTGTATGGGAAGAGCCAATGTACATCAGGGCTTTTAATTCGAACACTGGGTACCTGGAGTTTCTGTTGTTGATGGTAATAGTATGAAAAACACTAAAAGGTGCAGTTGTTGCTTATGGTCCCATGACTAGCCACTCTGTGAACACAGTAAACTCATTTTTTATGCAAAATAATGGGAAATATTTTAATCCAAAAGCAGCCATGTTCTCCAAAAGTTTTCCAGAGAAAATGACCAGGGAGTTGACTACAGTTAGGTGACAAAGAGTAAAAACTGTAGACTAGGAAAAAAAGTGAGAAATTCCTCCAAATTGTATTATCAATGTGAAGAAAAATTACATCAAATTTCAAATCCAGAGATCATTTTATTATTTTGCCAAATTTAACATTCACACTTAAAAGTTGAAGATACTGTATAGAAACATAAGTTATGCTATAAGTATATTATAAAAATTAAATTTGAAATTGTTCACTTGCAATCAACTTGCTTAAAAATGAAATTTCTAAGATATATATTTTAGCACACTATATTTTTCACTCTTTGTGTGAGAATCTAATAAGGTTTTTCTTTTACAAACAAACAAAATCATGCTAACTGAATATTCTTCTCACTGATATATGATATATTCTATGCTAACTGATATATTCTTGTGGAAAGTGTATGTCTTTTAATTAATCTGAAAGTTATATTGATAAAGCAAACTCTCTAGTTATAATCAATTTTTCAATGCATTAAAAAGTACCAACTTTCTCATCAGAACCTACAAAGTACCATGTGAAATGACATGGCATGGAGATAACAGTGAGAAACCTATAGCCATAACAGAGCAAGAAAAGGGGCTGTGATGCATATATAGTTAGAATACACATAAAAAGTGAAAAAAAATCAAGAAAATTAGGAAATTAAAGCAGCAGAATTTCTCTTTAAATTCAGCAAGATTCAACTTTACAGCCTGAAAAAAAGTGTCCTCTCCACATGAAAAAAATCAATGTTATATCTTCAGCATTGATATTTTATTTTGTTTGTATTTTTTATTTTTGAGACAAAAGTCTCACTCTATCACCCAGGATGGAGTGCAATGGCGTGATCTCAGCTCACTGCAACCCCTGCCTCCCGCATTCAAGCAATTCTCATGTCTCAGCCTTCCAAGTAGCTGGAGTTACAGGAACCCACAATCATGCCTGGCTAATTTTTGTATTTTTGTACAGCTGGGGTTTCACCACGTTAGCCAGGCTGGTCTTGAACTCGTGACCTCAAGTGATTTACCCACCTCGGCCTCCCAAAGTGTTGGGAATAGAGGCATGAGCCACCATGCCCAGCCAATATATTTCTTTTTTCTTTGAGCCTGAGTCTTGCTGTCTGGAGTGCAGCGGTGGCATTAGGGCTCACTGCAAGCTCCGCCTCCTGGATTTATGCCATTCTCCTGCCTCAGCATCCTGAGTAGCTGGGACTACAGGCATCCACTACCACACCTGGCTAATTTTTTGTATTTTTAGTGGAGATGGGGATTCACCATATTAGCCACGATTGTCTCGATCTCCTGATCTTGTGATCTGCCCGCCTCGAACTTCCAAAGTGCTGGGATTATAGGCGTGAGCCACTGCGCCTGGCCCAATGGTATTTTTTATTTCTGAACCAAAGTTACAAACTAATTTTAGCACAAATATTTCTGCATTATGGAGCATCTGTTATACAGCAAGCACTGTCATGTTTGATATATTTATATATAAAAAAATCCTCAAAATTTATGAAGCTTCCCTAGTACTTACCTGAACAAATTGACTCAATAAATGTACTTATGTCAATTATTAACAATTTTTTAAAAAATAACTAAATACAGGTTGGCTTGGCTGGGTGTGGTGACTCACGCCTATAATCCCAGCACTTTGGGAGGCTGAGGTGGGCAGATCATTTGAGGTCAGGAGCTTGAGACCAGCCTTGCCAACATGATGAAACCCTGTCTCTACTAAAAATACAAAAATTAGCCATGCGTGGTGGCAGATGCCTATAATCCCAGCTACTCGGGTGGCTGAGGGAGGAGAATCACTTGAACCCAAAAGGTGGAAGCTCCAATGAGCCAAGATTGCACCATTGCACTCCAGTCTGGATGATGAGTGAAACTCCATCTTAAAAAAAAAAAAAAAAGTAGGCTTATATAAGTTTCTGCACTTAAAAGAACAAAATGGAATGTTCTAACACTAAATAAAACTTAATACACTAACGGAATTACCTTTGAAAATTATTTTGTGTGAACTACTAAATTTCATAAAAACAATTCCTATAATCACTGACCAGCTAATATAATGAATACTTTATAACCTATAAAACAAAAC
>NW_026658495.1:0-4054 GCF_009828535.3 Hylobates moloch | reverse complement strand
GAGGGGGGCTCCCGGCCCCGTGTGCAGGCGAGGGGGGCTCCCGGCCCAGTGTGCAGGCGAGGGGGGCTCCCGGCCCAGTGTGCAGGCGAGGGAGGCTCCCGGCCCCCTGTACTTTTGCTGGTGGCACTGATCATGAGGCTTCTCTCCCTGCCCACAGCTGTCCTTGGGGTCTCGGGGTCCAGGGGTTGGCCCCATCTCTTGCTGTGCTACAGGCCCAGACCCCCCAGGGTAAAGGACTTACTGACCCTTTTGGGAATTGTCTCAACTCCAGAGACCTGCTGGGGCCACTCCCTCTGGTCCTGTGACTGTGGGCACACCATGTCCAGTCCCCACCCAGGCAGCTCTGAAGGGTCACCTGACCTCGGGGCTTTCTGCTGGGCTGGCGGGGGCTTCAGTGAGACCCACTGCGGAGGCACCCATCCCACAGCCAGGGCAGCAGCGCCCTCCTGCTCACCTCCAGCCAAGTTGGCTTCCCAGGAGCTGCAGCCTCACCCGCACCCCAGGCTTTCATCCCTCCCCACGCCCTGCCTTTCGGCCTGAGGCTTCTCTAGCACGGGTGAACTGAAAACACCCACGGAACACCCTTCTAAGGTGGGGTGGGTGGCTGGGGGGCCACCTCACTGTTCCTCCACAGCCCCACTGCAGCCCCACATCCCTGCTGCACCTCTTACCGCACCCCTCCCACATCGCCACTGCGTCCCCACTTTGACCTCTAGGGCATCCTTGTTCCCACTGCACCCCCTGTGCACCTTTGCATCCCCGCAGCACCCATGGCGCTCCTGCTGTGCCTCACTGCACCCCCCGCGGCAGCTCCCCGGGGAGCGTCACTGCTACGATGAGCTGTTCAGCTTTCTACCAGCCCGAGCTGTCTTGACCTCCGGCACCTGTTGTCTTCTCCCTATCGAGTTTCTCCCTTGTGGTCACGTTAGTGATGTTTTGGAGCCGTGGACCAGGGCACCACGTTTCACTGAAATTCACCCCAGGCAGCTGAGTGCGGCAGGCTCTGCAAAACACCAGAGCAGCATCGCCCAGCAGAAAGGTGGAGCTCTCTGTCTGTCACTGTGATGTCTCCAGCAGCGTCCTGATGTTGTGACTTGAGCGCTTGTGGGCTCTGATTGTGGCTGTCGTGTTGGAGACGCAGTCCCCGGATGTGAGACCTGTGCCTGGGGGTGCGCAGCTGACCCAGCCCTGCTGGGGTGTAGCCTCCCTCTGAGCAGAAGGGTGGGTTCACCGGGGGCTCTCTGCTGAGTCCACACATGCAACCAGGCCTCTCCCTCTCCTGGGCAAGTGTGTGGAAAGAGAAGAAGCCGCTGAGGGTCAGCCCGGAGTGTCTTAGCACCCAGGGTCATGGCTACTCAAGGGCCGTCCCATCTCAGGCCGGATTTTAGTGAATGTGCTAAGAAACCATGTTCTGTTGTGTGTTCCCACCGCCTCCTCTGTCACTCCTAGATGAACAGCCCAGTTCATATGTGGTCATTCATATTTCCACTGACTGCCAGTTTGTTCTTTGGGGTTAAGTGGTTGCATCTCCCTTTTGGTTGAGTGTGGCCGGGTTTTGAAAGCAGGCACCTTCCTCTCCTGCCCCTGGCAGAGTTCTGGAGCAGGCAACATTCACTTCTGCACACATCTGTGGAAACCCAGGTGCTGAGTCCTGTTTTTCCTTTTTGAACCCAGTGTTGGGTGTAGACCCTACGTGGGTATGCGCGTTTGGTGACGAGCATCTGGCAGGACGCTGTGGTGTCCTGAGAGGGGAGGGTTAAAGGAGGCAGGAGGTCCTGTGCTGGGACGGTGCACTCGGGCAGCTCCGCCCAGCGGGAGCCGTGGTGATCTTACTCTCTTAGGGTCTTGATTTCCTTCCCCCCATCAGTGGAGAGCGGCAGCAGCCTCCAAGCAGCACGCACAGGAGGACTCAAATTGGTGGGCAGCGAACAGTGTCCAGAATGCAGCATGTGACCCCCAAATGGACAAGCCTGCTGACCATGGGTGGGCTCAGGGGCCACCACATCACAGGCTAGAAAGTGTCTCACATTTTCAGGGGGCAGCAATGTGAAAACACGTCTGTGGAGAAATTTTGCAGATAATACACCTTCAGCAGACAAGAGCTCTTACCATGACTTAAAAGTGTGTGGGTTTGTCTTTCAATTACTAATAAGTTTAATTTTTTCCAAAGCCCTCTGACTCCTTGCCCCTTTAAAATAGTGTGGACTGTGGGACCTCCCCGCCCCCATGGTCAGAGGGAGTTGCAGAGCTGCAGGGGACAGGGTCATTTTTGTGCAGTAACCACGGGTGCAATAACCAGGCTAGAATATGCAGGGATGAAGCTAATTAATGAACCAAATGACAACACCCCTATTAAACCATTGTAATCAGAAGTGAAATCATATCACGCTGTTGTGGAGATGGCTGTCCTCGGAAGAAGCGAAGACGAGCTTCACCCTCATTCGCTCTTGGGTGTGATCATCCACACTGGGGTCACTCGCAGCATTCTGGGCTGGGGAAACGCCGCCTCAGAGTTGGCTGGTCAGCGGGTGATGGGTCCCTTTGTGTGGGGCAGGTCTGGTTGTGGCATTTGTTTGGAGGTGTGTGTGTGTGTGTGTGTGTGTGTGGTATCCCCATAAGATTTTTTTGAGATAAGCTGCTGTTTCGCTGCATTAATATAATAGCCTAATTAATTTTAATATTCGCCTGACTGTGCATCTAAGTCAGTTGGAGGATGTGTCACAGGAGGAAAATACTAATAGGATATGTGCCAATTTGCAGTTTAAGTAACGCTGCCTCTAATAGGAGTTGAGAGCTTTGTATTAACCCCCCAACAATGGAGAGAAGCCGTCTCGGCGGCTGATTCCTTAGGCAACCTCCAGATAGATCCACACAGCCCATTGAAATTCCAATCATTTCCACGTACTATTCCCACCTATATAATTGTCAACTGGCCCTTATCATTATTTATTATGCAAAATTGAATTTTTTTGAAGCGTGAAGAATGAAGTAATTTCGTATGCAAACAGTTAAAACTCTCATGTGTATTCTGATTACGTATGTGTTGATAAATTCACTTATGATGAGTGACAGTGTGAGATTTTGGGGTCGGATCGGTCAATCTGTGGAAGACACTGATGAAAATGACAAACTTCATGCCAGAAGCGTCCCCGGCACATCTCGGGTGGAGTGTGCAAAATGTCAGTGTCTAGCCGCTGTCTATTAATAACTAAATATGATTGTGTGTAATGAGCAGAGATTTTCGTGGTGATTGAAGTAGGATTTTTTTGATCTTCCAGATGTTGCTGCTTAGAAATTCATATTGCTTTTCTCCTGATGATGCCTCATGACCTTCTCAACCCTCTCCACTGTTAGAGCCCCTGGTATTCCCCGCACCGCGCCAAGCTGGGGGGCTGACGTGTCCTCCGCCACTGGACCAATGTTCTGCCATTTGTCAAAGTCCCCTTTTCCCATGTGGCCCAGCACCTCCTTTAGGATGAGGCTGCACTGGTGGGGCTGGGAAGGCTGATCAGGAGGTTTGCAGCGCCAGGTCCAGTCCTTACCCCTGGGGTCGGTGTGGCCTCGGAACAGGCACGAGACACCTGGCCTTTAGGAGGGGGGAGGTTTGAGGTCAGCAGTGGCCCCAGAGCCTTGGGAGAGGGGCCAGGGGAGGGCCATTCTAGATGCAGCCCAGGGAGCCTGCAGCCCATGGCTACCCATGAAAAGGAGAGAGGTCCAAGGGGGAGCCCGAGGCCCCACGCAGGGGAGATGAAGACCAGGGCGGGCAGGGGCCCGGGCAGGGGCCTGGCCCAGGTTCCGGAGAAGCAAGGGGTGCTTCTTGGATATCACGGCAGATGAGAGTGACCCAGAGTCGTTAACCAGAGTGTCTATGCGGCCGTGACGAGGCGTGGACTCGGCTGTCCCCATCACGTGTTCGTGAGCTGAGTCTTTCATCCTACAGATAATTTCACGGAGCATCCAAAAAAGTTCCCATCATGTGCTGAGATGCAAAGACGGCTCAGCCCTGTTCCTGCCTTGAGGACTTGAGCCAGGAACGGCATACGGGAGAGCCGGG
>NW_026658494.1:0-4054 GCF_009828535.3 Hylobates moloch | reverse complement strand
AAAAACCTATAATACAAATTAGGAGGACATACAACTAACCTTTTTTCCTGAGTTTGGACCTTTTTTCCTTGGTGTGATATTTTTAACAGAACTGCTCCTTTTGGGGACTACAGTAGGTCCAGGTGGTTTAATTCGACTTGATCTCCTGACCTGCTGTGTTGGTAATATTAGAGTAGTTTTCTGTGGAGACTGCATTGAATGCTGGCTCGCTTCGGAAGGAGAAGACTCTGTTTTTGCTATATTCTTTACAATAGGAACTGAGGAAAAAAATACAAAAAATATTAAAGTAAATGACACAATTAAGGCATTGTCTCCTCATGATTCAAAATAAGTTTTACTTGACCTTTAAAACCATTTCCAAAGGTTATTCACTGAAAACCACTTAAAACTAAAAGTACCATCTGAAATGAAGTTTTAGGTATCCTAAGATTTCATATTATCAGAAAATAGTTTAATTCTCCAGAAAAAATAAAGAAGTTTTTATTAGAGGAATCAGTAACTTCAACTTAGCATGGTAAAAACTTCTAGCAACTTACCTATTAGGAACTTCCCGTATTTTTACGGGAAGCACAAAAAGGAGTCTTTCCTTCAGAATACACTATCCAATTATGTCATATACAGGAATCATCTCTCACATCAACATAGAAAAACATAGCAAAGCAATTGCCTAAGGCTCCTGCTTCATGTTTCAGAGGGCAGGGGCTCCCTTGCTCTTGACTTTTTTTCAGATTTAATGAGGTATAATTGGCAAATAAAAATTATATATTTAAGGTTAATATACATTATGTCCCTATATGTATGTCTACTAATAAAGTTTCATATACTAAAATAGAGACTCTACATTAATGTTGTCATGGAAAGACCACTATCAGGCCCAAGTGATTTGTAGCTACTAGTTTCCTTGTAGCCCAATCCAGTTTCAATATTCAAATAAAGGTTACCTGCCAGGTTACTTTTGTCCATGTTCACATTTAAGTAAAAAGAGATATGTTTAGTATTAATTCCTTGATAATTTCATTATTACAAATAAATGAATTTTACATAGTAAAAAGCACTAATGCTTAAAAAAATTCTTTACAGGAAGAACTATGTAAGTGAAACATTTATACATCTATGCAAAAATCAACTACTGTTATTTTGAGGGCTTCATTTTACAACTCCAAACCAATCTGCTGCTTTGTTCCTCCCACATTCAAAGACTATGTACATGTAAATCTGACCCGCAATAGATAATACCACATCTTTTCTACGGCCTTTTTATCTACCTTCTACCACTTACCAAACCAAGAGGAAGGAACAGCCTATCCTGAGCTGCCAGGGCAAAGAGAGGACCACTTCACTGCCAACATCACTTTCCCCCTCATTTACAAGTAGTTCACCTACTTACACCAGCCTCTTTTTACCTCATTGCCATCATCTACTTCATACTCCAGGCTCACTTCCACTTTTTTGAAAAAGTCCAGTAACCTAACACACATTATTTCTTCATACATAGTCTCCCCGTCATCATCTTAAGGAATCTGATCATCGTACTCTTGGATGCTTCATCATCCTGACCTTATCACTGGAGAGTTCAGCTATTTCCTGAAATGGCTGTAGTTGGCAATTTCTGAAACTCTTCTATCTCCAAGACAACCAACCATGTCCCCTTTCTCCAATTCCAACTTCCTTACCTGTTATCTTTGCTTCAAACCAACTGATCAGGCTTTACATTCTCATTATGACATCTATCCACAAGCCCATATTCCATTTTCATGCAATCCATTAGCTTTCTTCTGGCTTTGCTTTACTCAACCTGCACCCAACTGTCCAACTCCACCAAAAACCCCTAACTAGTATACCTTCTTTTATCACCCTTTGATCTTTGATCATGTCCAGAATGTTAGTCCCCATCTCTGAGTCACACTATCATCTGCTTTCTCTGGTCCTGAGCTATAGAACAAGAGTTAGCTATCTTTTTCCAGGAAGGGCCAGATACTAAATATCCCACGCTTTGAAGGCCACATAAGGTCTCTGTCGTACATTCTTTTTTGTTTGTTTTATTTTTGAGACGGAGTCTTGCTCTGTCACCCAGGCTGGAGTGCAGTGGCGCGATCTGAGCTCACTGCAAGCTCTGCCTCCCGAGTTCATGCCATTCTCCTGCCTCAGCCTCCCAAGTAGCTGGGACTACAGGCGCCCACCACCACGCCCAGCTAATTTTTTGTATTTTGTAGTAGAGACGGGGTTTCACCATGTTAGCCAGGATGGTCTCAATCTCCTGACCTCATGATCCGCCCGCCTGGGCCTCCCAGAGTGCTGGGATTACAGGTGTGAGCCACTACGCCCGGCCCTTTTTTGTTTCTTTGTTTACTTGTTTTTCTACAACCAATTAAGAATATTTAAAAAATTCTTAGCTTACAAGCTACATGAGCTGGATGTGGCCCTCAGGCTATTGTTTGCCAACTCCTGCTTTAGAACATTAAGATGTTACTGGTGTCTATAAAATCCATGCTCCTCAACTGAGGAGTCATTGCTGCAACTCACTGATTTCCAAGTATGTTTCCATGGTAGAAGGCTTTTCCCTATTTAAGTTCCCATCTCCCTCTTTCTCTATTCCATTCAGGAAATGACCCAATCTTCTACTTTATGAGAAGATTAAAGGCTATCCTTTGGGGGTAAACTTAAAAATCCCATTTTTCTGGCTGGGCACAGTGGCTCACACATGTAATCCCAGCACTTTGTGAGGCTGAGGCAGGTGGATCACCTGAGGTCAGGAGTTCCAGACCAGTCTGACCAACATGGTGAAACTCCATTTCTACTAAATAGAAAAAATTAGCCAGGCGTGGTGGTGCATGCCTGTAATCCCAGCTACTTGGGAGGCTGAGGCAGGAGAATCACTTGAACCCGGGAGGCAGAGGTTGCAGTGAGCCGAGAATGCACCATTGCACTCCAGCCTGGACAACAAGAGTGAAACTCTATCTAAAAAAAAAAAAAATCCCATTTCTCCATTTTAAAATACTTTTATTTTCAATCATTCTCATCTTTTTCACTTACATCAAATGAAAAGTTTTCTCTCTAGTTTTCGAAGTCCAATCTTCTTTTATTTATGCCTTAACAACACCTTTCTTTGGTTCCTATGGGACATTTTGGTTTCAATTATCTCTTCTCTCCTCAATATTTGATCACTCAATCCCCAACTCCTTGCTATCTCTTACAACTTTCACATATCCCTTATTTTGAAGTTACCTCCTTGTTTCTGATACACTTTCAAGCCCTTGAGTGAATTCCCTCTTTCCACTCACTACTATGAATAAAACATCAAGAAGAATTACCTATACTTGACATTTCAATTTCCTTATTATTCCATTTCCTTAGCCCCTGTAATAAACTTTTCTTCTCCCAAACATATTTTAAAGAAATTATTTTCCAAGGTCATTAAGTGACCTCTTTTTAGTTACTGATATGGTTAGGCTTTGTGTCCCCACCCAAATCTCATCTTGAATTGTAATTCCCATAATCCCCACGTCAAGGGAGAGACCAGCTGGAGGAAATTGAATCATGGAGGCGGTTTCCCCCATGTTGTTCTCGTGATAGTAAGAGAGTTCTCTCACGAGATCTGATGGTTTTATAAGGGGCTCTTTCCACTTCGCTCGGAACCTCTCTTTCCTGCTGCTTTGTAAGAAGGTGCCTTGCTTCCTCTTTGCCTTCCACCATGAATGTAAGTTTCCTGAGGCCTCTCCAGCCATGCTGAACTGTGAGTCAATTAAACCTCCTTTATAAATTATCCAGTTTGGGGCAGTTCCTTATAGCAGTATGAAAACAGACTAACACAATTACTAAACCCAAATAAAATGTTCATTCTCTTGACTAATCTACTGATCTCTACAGTTCTAGTCCCCAACTCTAAATATATAGAATGAAGAAGAGGAATAATTGAGCTCCAGGTCTGGGTTCAAATTCCTGTGCCAGGTTGGTTTAAGACAGAACCTAGGAATATAGGAGGTCCTCAAAAAATACTGAATGAACGAATGAAAAATATTTTCAGCCTGCAAGTCAATGTTATGCCCCCAAAACT
>NW_026658493.1:0-4055 GCF_009828535.3 Hylobates moloch | reverse complement strand
AAAAAAAAAAAAAAAGAAGACAAAAAGACAGGAAAATCCTAACTTTGGACACTTAAGCAATAAAAGGACCAGAGGCTACTCCCTTTGGCAGATGGGAGACCGGCTGTCCACAACCAATCAGCCTGAGTGCGTGGAGTCTTTGCAGCTCTGTGACTTCCTTCCAGCCTCTGAATGGTTCAGGACTCAGGCCGTCCGCCGTGGAGGTCACGTAGAGGTCATCGTAGCCGGGTGCCCCGAAACAGCAGGCGGTGACCCTGAACGCAGGCAGCTCCACTGTGCACAGCACCTTCCCTGTGAGCGATCGTGAGGGCTGAGCCTGAGCACCCCAGGCCGCCTGCCTGGCCGTTCAGCCTGACCCGGGCCCACCCCCTGGACAGCATGAGTGTCTCTGTGGCACCTGCCCAGCCAGGCCCAGCCGCACCTGCTCTGGTGAACTCTGTAGTCCCCCCACATTCATGTCAAGTAGGGTCTCAGAATGGGACCTTATTCAGAAATAGCGTGTTTGCAGAGGTAATTAGTAGGTCAGAGCAGGTTAGGGTGGGCCCTACATCCAATCACCAGTGTCCTTCTAAGAGACAGAAGAGGATACACAGACACGGAGGAGGAGGCCACGTGGAGACGGAGGCAGAGACTGGACTGGTGCGGCCACAAGCCCAGGGATGCCTGGAGCCCCCTTCCCAGCCCTGGTGAGTGCCAGCAGCAGGCAGACCTCAGGCAGGCCCTTGCCCCCTCCTGGATGTGAGTTGAACCTGGAGGAGGTGCACCCAGCTCGCTGGGAGCCTTGGACCTGGCTGGATCCTGATGCGTACCGACCCCCTTTGGCGAACAGCTGTAGGCTGAAAATTAATGTCCCCAAATACAGCTGACCAGGGCACACATCTCCTCAAACGCCGGCCCAAGGACATCACCCTTTAAACAGCATCCAATCTCTCTCCTAGTTCCTACTGAGGATTATGAACGAAGCCTTGATTTACACCTGTTGACTTCGTGGAAGATGGAAGACTTCTCTCCCGACCCAAAGCACTTCCTGCCCAGAAACCCCAGTGACACCTGGTCGAAGGCCTTGTACCTTGGCCTTTCTTTCCTCAGGTGGAAATGAGAAGAAAGAACATGACCCCGAGGACAGACACCAGACAACTGGAGACTTGGCTGTCCACCAGCTGGGAACTGAGAGTTATCCCTGCTCCAGTGGCCCATCCTGCTAGAAAAAAGATGTCTTTACCAGGGAAACCGGACGTGGCGGTCCTTACCAACACGCAGGATGACCTGGTCCCCACCAACATCCAGGGATAACCTTTTCCCAATCAACATCCAGGATGACCTTGTCCCCACCCACATGCGGAGATGACCTTGTCCCCATCAACATTCACCAAACATGCAGAGATGACCTTTTTCTCACCAACGTCCAGGGATAATCTTGTCCTCATCAACATCCAGGACTGATCTTGTCCCGATGAGCACCCAGCGATGACCTTGTCCCCACCAACAAGCAGAGATAACCTTGTCCCAATCAACATCAGGATGACCTGGTCCCACCGACATGCAGAGATGACCTTGTCCTAATCACCATCCCGGATGACCTCGTTCCCACCGACATGCAGAGATGACCTTGTTCTCACCAACATCCAGGGATAACCTTGTCCCAATCAACGTCCAGGGATAACCTCGTCCCAATCAACACCCAGAATGACCTCGTCCCCACCCACATGTGGAGATGACCTCGTCCCCATCAACATTCACCAAACATGCAGAGATGACCTTGTTCTCACCAACGTCCGGGGATAATCTTGTCCCCATCAACATCTGGGATGACCTTGTCCTCACCAACATCCAGGACTGACCTTGTCCCAATAAGCACCCAGGGATGACCTTGTCCCCCTAACAAGCAGAGATAACCTTGTCCCAATCAACATCCAGGATGACCTCGTCCCCACCGACATGCAGAAATGACCTTGTCCCAATCACCAGCCAGGATGACCTCGTCCCCACCAATATGCAGAGACAACCTTGTCCCAGTCAACATCCAGGATGACCTCGTCCCCATCGATATGCACAGATGACCTTGTCACAGTCAACATCCAGGATGACCTGGTCCCCACCGACATGCAGAGATGACCTTGTCCTAATCACCAGCCAGGATGATCTCGTCCCCACGGACATACAGAGATCACTTTGTCCCAATCACCAGCCAGGATGACTTTGTGCCAGCCACCATGCAGGATGACCTGGTCCCCACCGATATGCAAAGACGACCTTGTCCCAGTCAACATCCAGGATGGCCTCATCCCCACCGATATCCAGGGTGGACCTCAGGCCCCAGCATCTGTGATGTGATCGCACCGTGTGACATACTCATGACCATGAGGAGAGGGGACACTCACAAAGAGTGGATGTCAGGCCCCCACCCCACCCAGAATCTCTGATCTGATCACACTGGGTGACGAGGAGAGGGGACACGGGCCACAGAGTGAATGTCAGACCCTGACGTGACCCCTCGCTGCACAGGGTGGATGGACAGGTCCACTTTTCATAACCCGTAACTCAGCTGTCCTGGGCACTTGCCAAGGTGTTAAAACAATTCTGTCCCCAGGGCACGTTCCTGGTGTGTGCGGCATGAAAAAGCTGCCCCTTGGCTTATGGCTGGCCTGGTGAGTGGGGCTGGTTGTTTGGAAAATGCCCGAGGGACAGGACTTCCCCACTGCCAGACCCCACAGAGGACTCTCATAGGAGAGGGAGCTGAGCCCCTGAAGCATCAAGCCCCCAGTGCTAGGACCCCGAGCTCCCCTAGGCATTGAGGGGCAGAGTGAAGCACCAGGACACTCACTGCCTCATCAGCCCTCTTGGGGGTGAGCGGATGGCGGGCTGGGGCCACGATTAAGGGGGATGCGGGTGCCCACGGATGCTGCCCGTCTGCAGGTCGTAGTCGTATGCCCGTGTGGGGAAAAGAAAGATCAGATTGTTACTGTGTCTGTGTAGAAAGAAGTAGACATAAGAGACTCCATTTTGTTCTGTACTAAGAAAAAGTCTTCTGCCTTGAGATGCTATGAATCTGTAACCTTACCCCCAACCCTGTGCTTCCTGAAACATGTGCTGTGTTAACTCAGGGTTAAATGGATTAAGGGCTGTGCAGGGTGTGCTTTCTTAAACACATGCTTGAAGGCAGAATGCTTGTTAAGAGTCATCACCACTCCCTACTCTCAAGTATCCAGGGACACAAACACTGCAGAAGGCCGCAGGGACCTCTGCCTAGGAAAGTCAGGTATTGTCCAAGGTTTCTCCCCATGTGATAGTCTGAAATACGGCCTTGTGGGAAGGGAAAGACCTGACCGTCCCCCAGCCCGACACCCGTAAAGGGTCTGTGCTGAGGAGGATGAGTAAAAGAGGAAGGAACACCTCTTTGCAGTTGAGACAAGAGGAAGGCATCTGTCTCCTGCTAGTCCCTGGGCAATGGAATGTCTCAGTGTAAAGCCGATTGTATGTTCCATCTACTGAGATAGGGGAAAACCGCCTTAGGGCTGGAGGTGGGACATGCTGGCAGCAATACTGCTCCTTAAGGCATTGAGATGTTTATGTATCTGCACATCAAAAGCACAGCACTTTTTTCTTTACCTTGTTTATGATGCAGCGAACCCCCTCTTCCTGTCACAGCCTGAGCTAGCTTTTCAAGTTTCTTTGGGATCTCCTTGGCTAAAAAGGGGTCCATTCAGTCAGCTGAGGGGCTTAGAATTCTATTTTTGGTTTACCCCACTATCAGGAGGTTGTCTGAGATACGCCAGCCCCTCCCACCCCTGCAGGCTCAGGCTGTAAGCATAAGACCCGGTGCAGGCCGGCACTCAGGCTGCAGCCACAGGGACGGTCCAGACATGGCTCTCCAACTGTCCTCGGACCACACACTGATTTAGGATGTCTGGGGTCCCAATGCGGACTCTAAAGGTTGCACAGTCTGGTCTGTATCTGCCCTCAATGAGACCTATTCCTAGTGCGGACTCTAAAGGTTGCACCGTCTGGTTTCTATCTGCCTCAATGAGACCTATTCCCAGTGCGGACTCTAAAGG
>NW_026658492.1:0-4055 GCF_009828535.3 Hylobates moloch | reverse complement strand
TGTTATGTACCCAGTAGTCATTCAGGAGCAGGTTGTTCAGTTTCCATGTAGTTGAGCAGTTTTGAGTGAGTTTCTTAATCCTGAGTTCCAACTGATTGCACTGTGGTCTGAGAGACAGTTTGCTATAATTTCTGTTTTTTCACGTTTGCTGAGGAGTGCTTTACTTCCAACTATGTGGTCAATTTTGGAATAATTACGATGTGGTACTGAGAAGAATGTATATTCTGTTGATTTGGGGTGGAGAGTTCTGTAGACATCTATTAGGTCTGCTTGGTGCAGAGATCAGTTCAATTCCTGGATATCCTTGTTAACTTTCTATCTTGTTGATCTGTCTAATGTTGACAGTGGGGTATCAAAGTCTCCCATTATTATTGTGTGGGAGTCTAAGTCTCTCTGTAGGTCTCTAAGGACTTGCTTTATGAATCTGGGTGCTCCTGTATAGGGTGCATATATATTTAGGATAGTTAGATCTTCTTGTTGAATTGATCCCTTTACCATTATGTAATGGCTTTCTTTGTCTCTTTTGATCTTTGCAGGTTTAAACCCTGTTTTACCAGAAACTAGGATTGCAACCCCTGCCTTTTTTTGTTTTCCATTTGTTGGTAGATCTTTCTCCATCCCTTTATTTTCAGAACAAAGACACAACATACCAGAATCTCTGGGACACATTTAAAGCAGTGTGTAGTGGGAAATTTATAGCACTAAGTGCCCACAAGAGAAAGCAGGAAAGATATAAAATTGACACCCTAACATCACAATTAAATACAGAAGCAAGAGCAAACACATTCAAAAGCTAGCAGAAGGCAAGAAATAACTAGGATCAGTGCAGAACTGAAGGAGATAGGGACACAAAAAACCCTTCAAAAAATCAATGAATCCAGGAGCTGGTTTTTTGAAATGATCAACAAAATTGATAGACTGCGAGCAAGACTAATAAAGAAGAAAAGAGAGAAGAATCAAATAGATGCAATAAAAAATGATAAAGGGGATATCAACACCGATCCCACAGAAATACAAACTATCATCAGAGAATACTATAAACACCTCTATGCAAATAAACTAGAAAATCAAGAAGAAATGGATAAATTCTTGGACACATACATCCTCGGAAGACTGAACAAG
Source organism: Hylobates moloch (assembly GCF_009828535.3). Lineage (NCBI taxonomy): Eukaryota > Metazoa > Chordata > Mammalia > Primates > Hylobatidae > Hylobates > Hylobates moloch. The sequence goes on along the minus strand of NW_026658492.1, from coordinate 2,933 downwards.
AAAGAAGTTGAATCCCTGAATAGACCAGTAACAGGCTCTGAAATTGAAGCAATAATTAATAGCCTACCAATCAAAAACCATCCAGGACCAGACGGATTCACAGCCAAATTCTACCAGAGGTACAAGCAGGAGCTGGTACCATTCCTTCTGAAACTATTCTAATCAATAGAAAAAGAGGGAATCCACCCTAACTTATTTTATGAGGCCAACATCATCCTGACACCAAAGCCTGGCAAAGACACAACCAAAAAAAGAGAATCTTAGACCAATATCCCTGATGAACATCGATGCAAAAACCCTCAATAAAATACTGGCAAACCAAATCCAGAAGCACATCAAAAAGCTTATCCACCATGATCAAGTAGGCTTCATCCCTGGGATGCAAGGCTGGTTCAACATACGCAAATCAACAAATGTAATCCAGCATATAAAAAGAACCAAAGACAAAAAACACATGATTATCTCAACTGATGCAGAAAAGGCCTTTGATAAAATTCAACTCTTCATGCTAAAAATTCTCAATAAATTAGGTATTGATGGGATGTATCTCAAAATAATAAGAGCTATTTAGGACAAACTGACAGCCAATATCATACTGAATGGGCAAAAACTGGAAGCATTCCCTTTGAAAACTGGCACAAGACAGGGATGCCCTCTCTCACCACTCCTATTCAACACAGTGTTGGAAGTTCTGGCCAGGGCAATCAGGCAAGAGAAAGGAATAAAGGGTATTCAATTAGGAAAAGAGGAAGTCAAATTGTCCCTGTTTGCAGATGACATGATTGTAGATTTAGAAAACCCCATCATCTCAGCCCAAAATCTCCTTAAGCTGATAAGCAACTTCAGCAAAGTCTCAGGATACAAAAGCAATGTGCAAAAATCACAAGCATTCTTATACACCAATAACAGACATACAGAGAGCCAAATCACGAGTGAAATCCCATTCACAATTGGTTCAAAGAGAATAAAATACCTAGGAATCCAACTTACAAGGGATGTGAAGGACCTCTTCGTGGAGAACTACCAACCACTGCTCAGCAAAAGAAAAGAGGACACAAACAAATGGAAGAACATTTGATGCTTATGGATAGGAAGAATCAATATCGTGAAAACGGCCATGCTGCCCAAGGTAATTTATAAATTCAATGCCATCCCCATCAAGTTACCAATGACTTTCTTCACAGAATTGGACAAAACTACTTTAAACTTCATATGGAACAAAAAAAGAGCCCGCATTGCCAAGACAATCCTAAGCCAAAAGAACAAAGCTGCAGGCATCATGCTATCTGACTTCAAACTATATGCTACAAGGCTACAGCAACCCAAACAGCATGGTACTGGTACCAAAACAGAGATACAGACCAAAGGAACAGAACAGAGCTCTCAGAAATAATACCACACATCTACAACCATCTGATCTTTGACAAACCTAACAAAAACAAGAAATGGGGAAAGGATTCCCTATTTAATAAATGGTGCTGGGAAAACTGGCTAGCCATACGTAGAAAGCTGAAACTGGATCCCTTCCTTATGCCTTATACAAAAATTAATTCAAGATGGATTAAACACTTAAATGTTAGACCTAAAACCATAAAAACCCTAGAAGAAAACCTAGGCATTACCATTCAGGACATAGGCACGGGCAAGGACTTCATGTCTAAAACACCAAAAGCAATGGCAACAAAAGCCAAAATTGACAAATGGGATCTAATTAAACTAAAGAGCTTCTGCACAGCAAAAGAAACTACCATCAGAGTGAACAGGCAACCTACAGAATGGGAGAAAATTTTTGCAATCTACCCATCTGACAAAGGGCTAATATCCAGAATCTACAAAGAACTCAAACAAATTTACAAGAAAAAACAAACAACCCCATCAAAAAGTGGGCGAATGGTATGAACAGACACTGCTCAAAAGAAGACATTTATGCAGCCGACAGACACATGAAAAAATGCTCATCATCACTGGCTATCAGAGAAATGCAAATCAAAACCACAATGAGATACAGTCTCACACCAGTTAGAATGGCGATCATTAAAAAGTCAAGAAACAACAGGTGCTGGAGAGGATGTGGAGAGATAGGAACGCTTTTACACTGTTGATTTTACTGTAAACTAGTTCAACCATTGTGGAAGACAGTGTGGTGATTCCTCAAGGATCTAGAACTAGAAATACCATTTGATCCAGCCATCCTATTACTGGGTATATACCCAAAGGATTATAAATCATGCTGCTATAAAAACACATGCACATGTATGTTTATTGCAGCACTATTCACAATAGCAAAGACTTGGAACCAAGACAAACGTCCAACAATGATAGACTGGATTAAGAAAATGTGGCACATATACACCATGGAATACTATGCAGCCATAAAAAGGGATGAGTTCATGTCCTTTGTAGGGACATGGATGAAGCCGGAAACCATCATTCTCAGCAAACTATCGCAAGGACAGAAAACCCAAACACCGCATGTTCTCATTCATAGGTGGGAATTGAACAATGAGAACACTTGGACACAGGAAGGGGAACATCACACACTGGGGCCTGTCATGGGGTGGGGAAAGAGGGGAGGGATAGCATTAGGAGATACACCTAATGTGAACAACGAGTTAATGGGTGCCACACCAACATGGCACATGTATACATACGTAACAAACTTGCACGTTGTACACATGTACCCTAGAACTTAAAGTATAATAAAAAAAAATCATAGAAAAAAAAGAAATCTATACACAGATACATCAAAGAGAAACTGAAGAATACTATGAACCAAGAGAAAGTCTTAAAAGCCACCAAAAGGGAAATCAAAAGAAAATGAACAAACAAAATTCATGCATGCAAACAAAAAACAGATAATTAACAACAAAAAATCAATAACTGACAGAGACTTCTCATCAGCAACAACAGGTAAGAAGACGGCAGAACTAAGG
>NW_026658491.1:0-4055 GCF_009828535.3 Hylobates moloch | reverse complement strand
TTTCTTTTTTTCCATTTCCTATAGCAGTGTTCATTTCTATGCTATAACACTTATCACATTATCTTCCAATTATCTGGTTTCCTGCTGTTCCTAAACTATACACCCTGGAGTCAGGAGAGTAGGTCATGTTAAACCTTAAATCTATAGAATGTGGAGTGTGCACATAAAACTTAACCAATCAAAGTGTAAAAGATGAATCTCTAAGAAGATCAAAGTCATTGAATCCACTATTTGATTCTAATTTAGATTAGAGTTGAAACAATTCAGCAAATGAGATTATACATTTTCTTGAAGGTGTCTGAAGTGATCCCATTTTAGTAAGCTATCTAACAGTCTTATAACTGCCTTACTCTATAATTCTCTCAAATGTAACATGACACATCTGTTAAGCGATTATATTTACTTTGTCCTCTTGGAAACTGAGAACCATCAACCAGAACTTTCTCAATGCAGCTGGCCACACTTCAAATCAAACTGGAAAGCCTAGATCAATAGCTTCCAGTGCTATATCAGATATTGTCAACCTCAAGCACTTTATGTGAAAGGTAATATGAAACAAACTTGAAATTCTGAACAGTCAAGTAGAAGCACAACCTAAGCTTTCTTTTGTGAATTTGGCATGACATCTTGGGATTAGAATAGATTTTTCAGGTAGATACTAACTCATCTTTTCATCCTTAGATTTTTCTCGTTCTGTGGTGTTTCTATCAGATTATATTTTCTAGCACCTTTACACTCATCTCTCAAGACATGCAGTTTATGTCCCCTTATCTTGAATTTGTATGGGCCTTTGTAACTATCCAAACTAAAAGACTATGGCAAAAGTGGCACTCTGACTTTCCAGGATAGGTCATAAAAGATTATACAACTCAACTATTTCTCTCTCTTGGTACCCTTGGCCTTGAGAGAATTATGCTCTGAGGAATTATAGGGCACATGGAAAGGCCCATGTGATGAGAAATCAAAGTCTTCATCCCAGGCTGTGAACCAAGTCAACAGCCAGTACAAACTTGTAATCCCTGTAAGTAAGCCATATTAATGATTCTTTCACTCTACTACCCATTGGTTAAGCCCCCTCTGCTACCGCCACACAGAGCAGAACTCAGCCTTCTTCATCAAGCTCTGCTTAAATTGTAGAGTCATGAACTAATTAATGATTATTTTTTAAGCCATTGGATTTGGCAGTTGTGTTTTTTTCACACGTCAGTAGATAACTGGAATAGTGTTCAAATAGAAGACAATAGTAAAAATAAGACTATCACATCATTGGAGAGTTCATTTAGTTTGTTGGCATAGGAGAGAGTACTCTTTCACCGAATGTCTGTTTCTTTCTCTACCTGGCAAAGTCTGATTATTTTTTAAGGATCACTTTAAATATCTTTTACATTATATAGCCTTTTCTAGACTCTGAGTTAGAGTTCACCATCATTTTCTGTGCTCCTTCTATGTTCATATCTGTTCAATTATATGTTATAGTACTTACCTTTTGGAATTTCCTGGCTTTCTAACTCTTCACAAACTATATACCCTTCAAAGTATGGACATAGAACATATGGTCTCAACTAAAATTCAAGTAGTGAGTATAGTGTTCATTCTGGCTTCGTGCAGTCTGTTAATGGAGTTTTTACTCATCTCTTTCATAATGCTGCCTTCCTTAACATGGCCTCAAAGCTGCTGGTGAAGACTAGCAGCATCAAGAAGTCTCTAGTTTCCCTTTTCTCAAGAGGGATGCACATCACATTATTAACATTTAGCAAGGCAGAACAAGGCACGTGGCCCCTCATGATAAGGAGGGTACAAATTGTAATCCCTTGTTTAACAGCCTTCTCCCCACAAAAACTCTTATCTTGTGGAAAGAGAGCAGGAATGGTGAGTGACCATATAGCTAATTGTGCTGGAAGTGACAAAAACAGAAAGGCAGAATAGAATGAGGATGAACTAGAACAACTGAATTATTTTTGAAACTAGCTATCAGATCATGACTGAGTCTCAACATTTATGAGGCTGCTTCTTCATCTATAAAGTAGTAATAATAAAATTTGTTTTATGTTGGGAGTGAGAATCAAAGGAAACCTACTTTGGAAAAGCAAAACATATTAGTTTATTGTGAGCATAGGCTTTTGTGCTTGATATCATGTTATAGTCATATCATATCATATTCAGAGTGGATAAATATTGTTCCTGCCATGCCTACAGAAAAGATATTAGAAACATATATATTGTATCATTTATATAGTAAGGCTACACATTTTTAAAATAAATGATCTTAGTGTTTTCTGAGAAAATTCAGTTTAGACACAATAAATGGAGTCTGAAAAAATATAACCACCAAATAAAGATTATTAATAAAAAAGTTACTGTTGGTTGAGAGTCACTAGACAATGAATACACTAATTACTTTTTTCTTTAAGTTTCAGCTTTTTAGATACTAGCGGTAGATGTGTAGCATTATTCAGTGGGTGTATTGGACCCAGGTAGTGAGCAGAATACCCAGTAGGGAGTTTTTCAACCCATGTTCCCCTGCCTGCCTCCTCTCTCTAGTATCAACAGTGTCTATTATTCCCATGTTAAAGTCCATGTGTACACAATGTTTAGCTGCCACCTATAAGTGGGAACATGTGGCATTTGGTTTTCTGTTCCTGCATTAATTCACTTAGGATTATGACCTCCAGCTCTATCCATGTTGTCAAAGAGGACATGATTTCATTTTTTTTCTGGCTGCATAGTATTCCATGTTGTATATTTATTTGCCAATTTTCTTTTTTGAGACAGAGTCTCACTCTGTCACTCAGGCTAGAGTACAGTGGTGCAATCTCGGCTCACTGCAACCTCCGCCTCCTGCATTCACACCATTCTGCCTCAGCCTCCTGAGTAGCTGGGATTACAGGCGTGCGCCACCACACCGGACTAATTTTTACATTTTTAGTAGCGATGGGGTTTCACCATGTTGGTCAGGCTGGTCTTGAACTCCTGACCTCGTGATCCACCTGCCTTGGCATCCCAAAGTGCTGGGATTACAGGCATGAGCCACCGCACCTGCCCGCCACATTTTCTTTATCCCGTCTATGATTGACGGGCACCTAGGTTGGTTTCATGTTTTTGCTATTCTGAATAGCATGATGATGAACACACACATAATTTAATCCTGACATAATATTATGATCTATGTTTTATAGTTGAGAGACCATGATATGGAGAATTTCAAAATCTTACATGCTTTCACTTAGCCAATAAGCAGTAAAAGTTGGATTCGAACTTGTTCTGACTCCAGGGCTTGATAATTGTAAAAGACGTAGTTCACCAACTTTCTTATGCATCAGGGGAGCACATTAAAATAGATCACTCTCCTGATTCTCCTTTTAATTGAGTGGATGGAAGAATTCAGTAATCTTTGCAAAAGTTATGAGGCGTATTAGGTCAGTGCTAAGGATTTTTGACATTCTGATTCCATGAATATTGACTTGTATTTTTAAAATTAGTTGTATTATCTATGCCTGAAGTTGTGAAGATAATTAAAGAAGATACCTTTCAAAACCTGAATTTGAGACACAGTCCTATTTCATTGGAGTCAGATACCCTGATAAGAGTGTTTGGGACATCTTGGGGACAAATCGAGTTCAGATTTGTCTGCATAATCGGCATGTAGGTATTTGCTATTCAGTAGTGTATATGTGTAACTGTATAGCTATTTTCACAGCAGAGAGAAATTCGTTGAGAGAGAATCTTTGAAACATGAAATTTCATAAACAGAAAAGGTTTTTGTTGTTCTGGTTAACGTCCCTTAGGAGTGCATGAGGATTCATATGAAATCATAAATCTACACCATAAGTTTTTATAGTCTTCAGGAACTTTTTATTCTACTATCAAGTTATTCTTATACATGTTAAGGTTGTATAGGAGACTTTTTACTCTCTTTCAATGTAGACCATGATAAAGGCAAATAAGGTGTAGTGTATGGGCTAGTATTTGTATACATAATATTGAAGATTCCATGGCAGGTTTTCATATTTGGGAAGGCTAAACTTTATGTGATAACAGAGCATAAAGTGTTATAC
>NW_026658490.1:0-4056 GCF_009828535.3 Hylobates moloch | reverse complement strand
GTCTGTTTCCAGTTTCTACAGAAAGTGTGTTTCAAAACTCCTCAATCAAAAGTATGGTTCAACTCTGCTAGTTGAATGCACAGAAGAGAAAGAAGTTTGGCAGAATGCTTCTGTGTAGTTTTTATTTCAAGATATTCCTTTTTTCACTTGTAGGCCCATTGGCGCTCCGAACATCCGCTTACAGTTTGTACAGAAAGAGAGTTTGTGTACTTCTCATCCAAAAGTAAGGTTCAACTCTTTTAGATGAATGCACAGAACCGAAAGAAGTTTGGCAGAATGCTTCTGTGTAGTTTTTATTTGAAGATGTTCCTTTTTCCACTCTAGGCCCCTTAGCGCTCCGAATGTCTGCATCCAGTCTCTACAGAAAGTGTGTTTCAAAACTCTTCAATCAAAAGTAAGGTTCAAGTCTGTTAGTGGACTGCACAAAACAGAAAGAAGCTGGGCAGAATGCTTCTGTGTAGTTTTTATTTGAAGATATTCTTTTACCACTACAGGCCCCTTAGCGCTCCGAATTTCCGCTTGCAGTTTCCACAGAAAGAGAGTTTCAGAACTTCTCAATCAAAAGTAAAGTTCAACTCTGTTAGTTGTATGCAGAGAACAGAAAGAAGTTTGGCAGAATGCTTCTGTGTAGTTTTAATTTGAAGATATTCCTTTTTCCATTATAGACTACTTGGAGCTCAGAATGTCCGCTTCCAGTTTCTACGGAAAGTGTGTTTCCAAACTCCTCAATCAAAAGTAAGGTTCAACTCTGCTAGTTGAATGCACAGAACAGAAAGAAGTTTGGCAGAATGTTTCTGTGTAGTTTTTATTTGAAGATATTCCTTATTTCAATCTAGGACCCTTAGTGCTCCGAATGTCCGCTTGCAGTTTCTACAAAAAGAGAGTTTCAGAACTTCTCAATCAAAACTAAGTTTCAACTCTGTTAGTTGAATGCACGGAACAGAAGGAATTTTGGCAGAACGCTTCTGTGTAGTTTTTATTTGAAGATATTCCTTTTTCCATTAGAGACTCCTTGGAGCTCCGAATGTCCGCTTCCAGTATCTACAGAAAGTGTGCTAGAAAACTCCTCAATCAAAAGTAAGGTTAAACACTGCTAGTTTAATGCACAGAACAGAAAGAAGTTTGGCAGAATGCTTCTGTGTAGTTTTAATTTAAAGAAATTCCTTTTTCCACTATAGGCCCATTAGCGCTCCTTATCTCCTCTTCTAGTTTCTATAGAAAGTGTGATTCAAAACTCCTGAATCAAAACTAAGATTCAACTCTGCTAGTTGAATGTACGGACAGAAAGAAGTTTGCCAGAATGCTTCTGTGTAGTTTTTATATGAAGATATTCCTTATTCCAATATAGGCCCCTTAGTGCTCCGAATGTCCGCTTGCAGTTTCTACAGAAAGAGAGTTTCAGAACTTCTCAATCAAAGGTAAGGTTCAACTCTGTTAGTGAAATACACAGAACAGAAAGAAGTTTCGCAGAACGCTTATGTGTAGTTTTTATTTGAAGATATTCCTTTTTCCACTATAAGCTCCTCAGCGCTAAGAATGTCCGCTTGCAGTTTCTATAGAAAGAGAGTTTCATAACTTCTCAATCAAAAGTAAGGTTCAACTCTGTTAGTAGAATGCACAGAAGAGAAAGAAGTTTGGCAGAATGCTTTTCTGTAGTTTTTATTTGAAGATATTCCTTTTTCCACTCTAAGCCCTTTTGCGCTCCGAATGTCTGCTTCCAGTTTCTACAGAAAGTGTGTTTCAGAAATTCTCAATCAAAAGTAAGGTTCAACTCTGTTAGTTGAATGCACAGAACAGAAAGTATTTTGGCAGAATGCTTCTGTGTAGTTTTAATTTGAAGAAATTCCTTTTTCCATTATAGGCACATTAGCGCTCCGTATCTCCGCTTCTAGTTTCTATAGAAAGTGTGTTTCAAAACTCCTGAATCAAAAGTAAGATTCAACTCTGCTAGTTGAATCTACGGAACAGAAAGAAGTTTGCCAGAATGCTTCTGTGTAGTTTTTATTTGAATATATTCTTTATTCCAATGTAGGCCCCTAAGTGCTCCGAATGTCCGCTTTCAGTTTCTACAGAAAGAGAGTTTCAGAACTTCTCAATCAAAGGTAAGGTTCAACTCTGTTAGTGAAATACACAGAACAGAAAGAAGTTTCGCAGAATGCTTCTGTGTAGTTTTTATTTGAAGATATTCCTTTTTCCACTATAAGATCCTAGGCGCTATGAATGTCCGCTTGCAGTTTCTATAGAAAGAGTGTTTCAGAACTTCTCAATCAAAAGTAAGGTTCAACTCTGTTAGTAGAATGCACAGAACAGGAGGAAATTTGGCAGAATGCTTCTGTGTAGTTTTTATTTGAAGATATTCCTTTTTCCACTATAGGCCCCTTAGCGCTCCGAATGTCTGTTTCCAGTTTCTACAGAAAGTGTGTTTCAAAACTCCTCAATCAAAAGTATGGTTCAACTCTGCTAGTTGAATGCACAGAAGAGAAAGAAGTTTGGCAGAATGCTTCTGTGTAGTTTTTATTTCAAGATATTCCTTTTTTCACTTGTAGGCCCATTAGCGCTCCGAACATCCGCTTACAGTTTGTACAGAAAGAGAGTTTGTGTACTTCTCATCCAAAAGTAAGGTTCAACTCTTTTAGATGAATGCACAGAACCGAAAGAAGTTTGGCAGAATGCTTCTGTGTAGTTTTTATTTGAAGATGTTCCTTTTTCCACTCTAGGCCCCTTAGCGCTCCGAATGTCTGCATCCAGTCTCTACAGAAAGTGTGTTTCAAAACTCTTCAATCAAAAGTAAGGTTCAAGTCTGTTAGTGGACTGCACAAAACAGAAAGAAGCTGGGCATATTTGAAGATATTCTTTTTCCACTACAGGCCCCTTAGCCCGAATGAAAGTGTGTTTCAAAACTCCTCAATCAAAAGTATGGTTCAACTCTGCTAGTTGAATGCACAGAAGAGAAAGAAGTTTGGCAGAATGCTTCTGTGTAGTTTTTATTTCAAGATATTCCTTTTTTCACTTGTAGGCCCATTGGCGCTCCGAACATCCGCTTACAGTTTGTACAGAAAGAGAGTTTGTGTACTTCTCATCCAAAAGTAAGGTTCAACTCTTTTAGATGAATGCACAGAACCGAAAGAAGTTTGGCAGAATGCTTCTGTGTAGTTTTTATTTGAAGATGTTCCTTTTTCCACTCTAGGCCCCTTAGCGCTCCGAATGTCTGCATCCAGTCTCTACAGAAAGTGTGTTTCAAAACTCTTCAATCAAAAGTAAGGTTCAAGTCTGTTAGTGGACTGCACAAAACAGAAAGAAGCTGGGCAGAATGCTTCTGTGTAGTTTTTATTTGAAGATATTCTTTTACCACTACAGGCCCCTTAGCGCTCCGAATTTCCGCTTGCAGTTTCCACAGAAAGAGAGTTTCAGAACTTCTCAATCAAAAGTAAAGTTCAACTCTGTTAGTTGTATGCAGAGAACAGAAAGAAGTTTGGCAGAATGCTTCTGTGTAGTTTTAATTTGAAGATATTCCTTTTTCCATTATAGACTACTTGGAGCTCAGAATGTCCGCTTCCAGTTTCTACGGAAAGTGTGTTTCCAAACTCCTCAATCAAAAGTAAGGTTCAACTCTGCTAGTTGAATGCACAGAACAGAAAGAAGTTTGGCAGAATGTTTCTGTGTAGTTTTTATTTGAAGATATTCCTTATTTCAATCTAGGACCCTTAGTGCTCCGAATGTCCGCTTGCAGTTTCTACAAAAAGAGAGTTTCAGAACTTCTCAATCAAAACTAAGTTTCAACTCTGTTAGTTGAATGCACGGAACAGAAGGAATTTTGGCAGAACGCTTCTGTGTAGTTTTTATTTGAAGATATTCCTTTTTCCATTAGAGACTCCTTGGAGCTCCGAATGTCCGCTTCCAGTATCTACAGAAAGTGTGCTAGAAAACTCCTCAATCAAAAGTAAGGTTAAACACTGCTAGTTTAATGCACAGAACAGAAAGAAGTTTGGCAGAATGCTTCTGTGTAGTTTTAATTTAAAGAAATTCCTTTTTCCACTATAGGCCCATTAGCGCTCC
>NW_026658489.1:0-4057 GCF_009828535.3 Hylobates moloch | reverse complement strand
ATGTATAAGATATATATGTATAAGATATATATGATATATATGTATAAGATATATATGTATAAGATATATATTTGTATAAGATATATATACATATATAAGATATATATATATACACACACACAGATATATATATATATATATCTTTTGCAGCAACTTGGATAGACCTAGAGGCCATTATTCTGAGTGAAGTAACACAGGACTGGAAAACCAAAAACTGTATGTTCTCAGTTGTAAGTGGGAGCTAAGCTGTGAGTGTACAAAGACGTACAGAGTGATATCATGGTCTTTAGAGACTCAAAAGGGGGAGGCTGGAAGGGAGGATAGGGATAAAAAAGCTACATATTAGGTACAATTTACACTACTCAGGTGATGGGTGCACTAAAATCTCAGAATTCACCACTATATAACTCATCCACGTGACAAAAAAACACTTGTACCCAAAAAGTTGTTGAAGTAAAAATTATAAATAAATATTTCTTTTTGAGAAACTGGAATTGTTAGACTCTTTCTTTGGCCTCTCAGCTCCCTTAGCCTTTAGGGATAGTTTTGCATGTACCTTTTCACTGCAGAACATCAATTTAAAAAAATAACAAAATAAAAAAATACTTAAACACTGGTTTAAAGGAGAGTGACAATGCGGTCTCCTAGAGGAGACGCAAATTCCCGACGCAAGTCCTCTATCTAAATCCAAGATAGTTAGTTAGGGACTAACTCTGTCTTCAGCACTGTTTCCTCTCATGATTTGCACTTTCCCACTATTTTTGGCACCTGAGGATTCTTTTTTAACTCTCTTGACAGCTGGACCATACACTTTAAAAATATTTCTGAAGGCTTCTTTTTCAGTATCTTTATGTTTTCCTGACTGGAAGGATTTTTCCAGACATCTGGTTTTTCATATATTTTTATACAGATTTTTTTAATTTATAAAAATAATTTTAACTTCTATTTTAGATTAAGGGATACAGGTGCAGGTTTGTTAGTAGATTATATTCCTTGATGCTGAGGTTTGAGGTATAATTGAACCCATCACCCAGGTAGTGAGCATGGTACTCAATAGGTAGTTTGACAGTCCTTGCCCCCTGACCCCCGCCATCCCTCCCTTTCCACTTAGTCCCCAGTGTCTATTGTTCCCATTTTTACGTCTGTGTGTCCCAGTGTTTAGCTCCCGCTTGTAAGTAAGAGCATGTGATAGTTGGTTTTCTGTTTCTGCATTAACTTGCTTAGCATAACGGTTTGCCATAGTTTTGAAGGCAAAAGTTGTTTGTTTCACTAGCTTTGTTCAATCTTTCTTTTTTTTTTTTTTAGTAAAGGTATTCAAAATTGTATGTTTTCTGCCCAAATATCAACTTATATGTATTCCACAAATGTTGGCACATGGTTCTTGTATTGTATTCAATTCAAAGAATTTCAAAATATTCTTTACACTTTCCTTTTAATGCAAGATATATTTAACAATAATTAAATTTTTAAAGGTAACTTTTGTATTGATATTTTATTTAACTTGGGTCAGATAGCACATGTGTATGATATTTGGCCAAGGATAAGATTTATTTGGCCCAATATGTGATCCATTTTTGTGACTGATTTTCTTTAAAAGAGTTTGATGGTGTTAAAGTTAAATGTATATACATTAGATGAACAATATTAATGATATTACTTGTTTACATCTTTAATACATGACAATTTCCAATAGTTAAATTAGTAAACCTACAGTTACAACTACTGATTTATTTGTTTATGCTCATAATTATTTTATTTGTAGTTGCAGTTAATTTGAAGCAATGTTGATAATTGCATTTTTATTCATGGTCATTACTTATTTATGGTTATTTTTACTGATATTAAAAACGTTTGTCATGAAAGTTTTTGCTTTAAATTTTATTTCGCCCTTGGTAAATTCCCTAATTTTGTTACATTTTATTTTATTTTATTTTGATACATAATATTTGTTCAACTTTGTAAGGTATATGTGATATTTTGTTTCATGTATATAATGTGTAATAAAAGTCAAGATATTTAGGATCCATCACTTCAAGCATTTATCATTTCTAGATTGTATGTTTTCCACCTCTGCATTTTCAACACTTCTGCATTTTATTTTTAAATGTCTCTTGTAGAAAACAAATATCTCATTTTTGACACTTTAATAATGTAATCTCAAAATTGCTATTGAGAAACATTTTTACACTTAATACAATTGTGATTACATTGTTTTCTATCTTCTCATTTCTTCTTTTTACTCTATTTTAATGCTTTATTGTAGATTTTTTTCCTTTCCTGTTTTCTATTGATATCAAATTTTCATGTGCTGGGTTTAAAATTGATATCTTTATGTTCATTTTGTATAAAATTAAAAGTTTAACTTGTTCTTATCTAATGACAGTCATTTCCATCCTGCATGTTTTTATGGTCTGGAATATTAATTTTTTAATTTACACATTTATTTTGTTTTAATTTTATTGTGATAACATTTATATAACAAATTTGCCATTTTAACCATTTTAAGTGTACAATTCTGTGGCACTAATTACATTCACAATGTTGTGCAAGCATCACCTTTGTAGTAAGTTTTATACTTGATCTTAGCCAAAAGGATGAGAAGTAATGTAGTGAATTTTAAAAATATTAAGTGCAAGCCTTCCAACTTTGTTCTCCCTTTTTAAGATTGTTTTGGAAATTCAAGATTTCTTGTAATTCCATATGGATTTGAGGATAAATTTTTCTGTTTCTGAAAAAAAGTCTGTGAGAATTTTTAATAAGGATTTGAATGAATCTGTAGATTTCTTTGGCATCTCCCCTTTGTGTCTGTAGAGTAAAAGCAGATGAAAAATTAGGAGTATCTGACCTGAGGGTCCCAAGAGCCATATCTGAGGACAAGATGTAGTGAGGGGTCTTGGAAGGAGAAGAGGCATAGTACCTCCTACCTGCCCTAAAGGACATGGAATTCCATGATGCCACTCTTTCCTGCCTCTGGGTCCCTGTAGTCTTAGAGCCAGAGCCCACAGAGCTGGGGGTGGTGGCATTGGGGCAGATCTGGATGCAGCCGAAGGTACAGCCAGGAGTGACTACGACTCCTAGAGAAGCTCCTAGGGTGGGGAATAGGATATGTCAAGCTGCAAAATTTCTCAGCATGTCAGTAAAGGTTTTTGGTTGCAACAGAAATGAATGTAAGCAGGAAAGGAGGAAGGAGCTTTATAGTTAGGATGTTGTGCCATCTGTCCTAAAGTTAAGAGGAGTCCAATCATCTTTAGAAAGAGCCAGGACTCAGTCATGACTGAGATAGCCCCAAGGACCTCAGACACGGGAAGGAGTGGGTATTCTTTCTAGCTGATGCAGTCAATGTGACTCAGTTTCCACAACTCCCATTCTCTGTGTTTCCAAGGTCAAAATTCCAAATTCTTCACAGAGACTTATTTATTCATTCATTTGTTCATTAAATATTCATGGTGCCTCTACTGTGTAGTAGGCAGAATTCTAGACACTAAAGATACAGCACTGATCCAAGGAGACAAAAATACCTATTTTACATCTTACATTGCAGTGGGCACAGAATAAGATTGGCTCCACTTGGGTTAGGTATCCACCTCTAATTCAATCAGCTGTGGCCAGATGGATTTCCTGAGCCAAGAGGCTTCTCCCAGTGGGTTCTACTACAATGAATAATTATTCTTTAAGACACACATGGATTCTTGATTGTCAATTCAGAAAGCAGACAGTGGGCTTTAAAATACAAGGCATAGTTGAGTTCATTCAGTCACCTTGACAGCAACCATTTTTTCTAGGAGACTGGATGTTCTCAAGGAGCAGCCTGTCCATCTTGCATCCCCCAGGTTCTCCGGATTCTCCACCTCCAAGCAGAAGGAGCAGAACTGGAATGCTCTTCCATATCATCAGCTTTCTCCTCACACCAGACCTTACTCACCAGAGCCTGGGACTGTGGGTTGAACTTCTCCCTCTTTTGCTATCTTCAGCTTCTGATCTGGCTAGAATCTTCTGTAAACAGGGACAAGGCTTGCTTCTTCTGGTATCTGCCATGGCAGAAGCCAGCCCAGGGCTC
>NW_026658488.1:0-4057 GCF_009828535.3 Hylobates moloch | reverse complement strand
GCATTATTTCTGAGGGCTCTGTTCTGTTCCATTGATCTATGTCTCTGTTGTGGTACAAGTACCATGCTGTTTTGGTTACTGTAGCCTTGTAGTATAGTTCGAAGTCAGGTAACATGATGCCTCCAGCTTTGTTCTTTTGGCTTAGGATTGACTTGGCGATGCGGGCTCTTTTTTGGTTCCATATGAACTTCAAAGTAGTTTTTTCCAATTCTGTGAAGAAAGTCATTGGTAGCTTGATGGGAATGGCATTGAACCTATAAATTACCTTGGGCAGTATGGCCATTTTCACGATATTGATTCTTCCAACCCATGAGCATGGAATGTTCTTCCATTTGTTTGTATCCTCTTTGATTTCATTGAGCAGTGGTTTGTAGTTCTCCTTGAAGAGGTCCTTCACATCCCTTGTAAGTTGGATTCCTAGGTATTTTATTCTCTTTGAAGCAATTGTGAATGGGAGTTCACTCATGATTTTGCTCTCTGTTTGTCTGTGATTGGTGTACAAGAATGCTTGTGATTTTTGTACATTAATTTTGTATCCTGAGACTTTGCTGAAGTTGCTAATCAGCTTAAGGAGATTTTGGGCTGAGACAATGGGGTTTTCTAGATATACAATCATGTCATCTGCAAACAGGGATAATTTGACTTCCTCTTTTCCTAATTGAATATCCTTTATTTCCTTCTCCTGCCTGATTGCCCTGGCCAGAACTTCCAACACTATGTTGAATAGGAGTGGTGAGAGAGGGCATCCCTGTCTTGTGCCAGTTTTCAAAGGGAATGCTTCCAGTTTTTGCCCATTCAGTATGATATTGGCTGTGGGTTTTTCATAGATACCTCCTATTATTTTGAGATACGTCCCATCAATACCTAATTTATTGAGAGTTTTTACCATGAAGAGTTGTTGAATTTTGTCAAAGGCCTTTTCTTCATCTGTTGAGATAATCGTGTGGTTTTTGTCTTTGGTTCTGTTTATATGCTGGATTACATCTACTGATTTTCATATGTTGAACCCGCCTTGCATCCCAGGGATGAAGCCCACTTGATCATGGTGGATAAGCCTTTGATGTGCTGCTGGATTCAGTTTGCCAATATTTTATTGAGGATTTTTGCATCAATGTTCATCAACAATATTGGTCTGAAATTCTCTTTTTTGGTTATGTCTCTGCCAGGCTTTGGTATCAGGATGACGCGGGCCTCATAATATGTGTTAGGGAGGATTCCCTCTTTTTCTATCGATTGGAATAGTTTCAGAAGGAATGGTACCAATTCCTCCTTGTATCTCTGGTAGAATTCGGCTGTGAATCCATCAGGTCCTGGACTCTTTTTGGTTGGTAAGCTATTGATTATTGCCACAATTTCAGAACCTGTTATTGGTCTATTCAGAGATTCGACTTCTTCCTGATTTAGTCTTGGGAGGGTGTATTTGTCGAGGAATTTATCCATTTCTTCTAGATTTTCTAGTTTATTTGCATAGAGGTGTTTGTAGTATTCTCTGATGGTAGATTGTATTTCTGTGGGATCGGTGGTGATATCCCCTTTTTCATTTTTTATTGCATCTATTTGATTCTTCTCTCTTTTCTTTATTAGTATTGCTGGTGGTCTATCAATTTTGTTGATCTTTTCAAAAAACCAGCTCCTGGATTCATTAATTTTTTGAAGAGTTTTTTGTGTCTCTCTTTCCTTCAGTTCTGCTCTGATTTTAGTTATTTCTTGCCTTCTACTAGCTTTTGAATGTGTTTTCTCTTGCTTTTCGAGTTCTTTTAATTGTGATGTTAGGGTGTCAATTTTGGATCTTTCCTGCTTTCTCTTGTGGGCATTTAGTGCTATAAATTACCCTCTACACACTGCTTTGAATGTGTCCCAGAGATTCTGGTATGTTGTGTCTTTGTTCTTGTTGGTTTCAAAGAACATCTTTATTTCTGCCTTCATTTCATTATGTCTCCAGTAGTCATTCAGGAGCAGGTTGTTCAGTTTCCATGTAGTTGAGCAGTTTTGAGTGAGTTTCTTAATCCTGAGTTCTAGTTTGATTGCACTGTGGTGTGAGAGGCAGTTTGTTATAATTTCTGTTCTTTTACATTTGCTGAGGAGAGCTTTACTTCCAACTATGTGGTCAATTTTGGAATAGGTGTGGTGTGGTGCTAAAAAAATGTATATTCTGTTGATTTGGGGTGGAGAGTTCTGTAGATGTCTATTAGGTCCACTTTGTGCAGAGCTGAGTTCAATTCCTGGGTATCCTTATTAACTTTCTGTCTCGTTGATCTGTCTAATGTTGACAGTGGGGTGTTAAAATCTCCCATTATTATTGTGTGGGAGTTTAAGTCCCTTTGTTGTCCCTCAGGACTTGCTTTATGAATCTGGGTGCTCCTGTATTGGGTGCATATGTATTCAGGATAGTTAGGTCTTCTTGTTGAATTGATCCTTTTACCATTATGTAATGGCCTTCTTTGTCTCGTTTGATCTTTGTTGGTTTAAAGTCTATTTTATCAGAGACAAGGATTGCAACCCCTGCCTTTTTTTGTTTTCCTTTTGCTTGAGAGATCTTCCTCCTTCCCTTTATTTTGACCCTATGTGTGTCTCTGCATGTGAGATGGGTTACCTGAATACAGCACACTGATGGGTCTTAACTCCTTGTCCAGTTTGCCAGTCTGTGTCTTTTAATTGGAGCATTTCGCCTATTTACATTTAAAGTTAATATTGTTATGTGTCAGTTTGATCCTGTCATTATGACGTTAATTGGTTATTTTGCTCATTAGTTGATGCAGTTTCTTCCTAGCCTTGATGGTCTTTACAATTTGGCATGTTTTTGCAGTGGCTGGTACCAGTTGTCCCTTTCCATGTTTAGTGCTCCCTTCAGGAGCTCTTTTTGGGCAGGCCAGGTGGTGACAAAGTCACTCAGCATTTGCTTGTCTGTAAAGTATTTTATTTCTCCTTCACTTATGAAGCTTAGTTTGGCTGAATATGAAATTCTTGGTTGAAAATTCTTTTCTTTAAGAATGTTGAATATTGGCCCCCACTCTCTTCTGGCTTGTAGAGTTTCTGCCGAGAGATCAGCTGTTAGTCTGATGGGCTTCCCTTTGTGGGTAACCCGACCTTTCTCTCTGGCTGCCCTTAATATTTTTTCCTTCATTTCAACTTTGGTCAATCAGACAATTATGTGTCTTGGAGTTGCTCTTCTCGAGGAGTATCTTTGTGGCGTTCTCTGTATTTCCTGAATCTGAATGTTGGCCTGCCTTGCTAGATTGGGGAAGTTCTCCTGGATAATATCTTGCAGAGTGTTTTCCAACTTGGTTCCATTCTCCCCGTCATTTTCAGGTACAGCAATCAGACATAGATTTCATCTTTTCACATAGTCCCAAATTTCTTGGAGGCTTTGTTCATTTCTTTTTATTCTATTTTCTCTAAACTTCCCTTCTCACTTCATTTCATTCATTTCATCTTCCATCACTGATACCCTTTCTTCCAGTTGATTGCATCAGCTACCGAGGCTTCAACAATCTTCATGTAGTTCTTGAAACTTGGCTTTCAGCTCCATCAGCTCCTGTAAGCCCTTCTCTTCATTGGTTATTCTAGTTATCCATTCATCTAATTTTTTTTCAAAGTTTTTAACTTCTTTGCTATTGTTTTGAATTTCCTCCCGTAGCTCAGAGTAGTTTGATCGTCTGAAGCATTCTTCTCTCAACTCGTCAAAGTCATTCTCCATCCAGCTTTGTTCCATTGCTGGTGAGGAACTGCATTCCTTTGGAGGAGGAGAGGTGCTCTGCTTTTAGAGTTTCCAGTTTTCCTTCTCTGTTTTTTCCCCATCTTTGTGGTTTTATCTACTTTTGGTCTTTGATGATGGTGATGTACAGATGGGTTTTTGGTGTGGATGTCCTTTCTGTTTGTTGGTTTTCCTTCTACCAGACAGGACCCTCAGCTGCAGGTCTGTTGGAGTTTGCTAGAGGTCCACTCCCGACCCTGTTTGGCTGGGTGTCAGCAGCCGTGGCGGCAGAACAGTGGATTTTCGTGAGACCACAAATTCAGCTGTCTGATAGTTCCTCTGGAAGTTTTGTCTCAGAGGAGT
>NW_026658487.1:0-4057 GCF_009828535.3 Hylobates moloch | reverse complement strand
GCATTATTTCTGAGGGCTCTGTTCTGTTCCATTGATCTATGTCTCTGTTGTGGTACAAGTACCATGCTGTTTTGGTTACTGTAGCCTTGTAGTATAGTTCGAAGTCAGGTAACATGATGCCTCCAGCTTTGTTCTTTTGGCTTAGGATTGACTTGGCGATGCGGGCTCTTTTTTGGTTCCATATGAACTTCAAAGTAGTTTTTTCCAATTCTGTGAAGAAAGTCATTGGTAGCTTGATGGGAATGGCATTGAACCTATAAATTACCTTGGGCAGTATGGCCATTTTCACGATATTGATTCTTCCAACCCATGAGCATGGAATGTTCTTCCATTTGTTTGTATCCTCTTTGATTTCATTGAGCAGTGGTTTGTAGTTCTCCTTGAAGAGGTCCTTCACATCCCTTGTAAGTTGGATTCCTAGGTATTTTATTCTCTTTGAAGCAATTGTGAATGGGAGTTCACTCATGATTTTGCTCTCTGTTTGTCTGTGATTGGTGTACAAGAATGCTTGTGATTTTTGTACATTAATTTTGTATCCTGAGACTTTGCTGAAGTTGCTAATCAGCTTAAGGAGATTTTGGGCTGAGACAATGGGGTTTTCTAGATATACAATCATGTCATCTGCAAACAGGGATAATTTGACTTCCTCTTTTCCTAATTGAATATCCTTTATTTCCTTCTCCTGCCTGATTGCCCTGGCCAGAACTTCCAACACTATGTTGAATAGGAGTGGTGAGAGAGGGCATCCCTGTCTTGTGCCAGTTTTCAAAGGGAATGCTTCCAGTTTTTGCCCATTCAGTATGATATTGGCTGTGGGTTTTTCATAGATACCTCCTATTATTTTGAGATACGTCCCATCAATACCTAATTTATTGAGAGTTTTTACCATGAAGAGTTGTTGAATTTTGTCAAAGGCCTTTTCTTCATCTGTTGAGATAATCGTGTGGTTTTTGTCTTTGGTTCTGTTTATATGCTGGATTACATCTACTGATTTTCATATGTTGAACCCGCCTTGCATCCCAGGGATGAAGCCCACTTGATCATGGTGGATAAGCCTTTGATGTGCTGCTGGATTCAGTTTGCCAATATTTTATTGAGGATTTTTGCATCAATGTTCATCAACAATATTGGTCTGAAATTCTCTTTTTTGGTTATGTCTCTGCCAGGCTTTGGTATCAGGATGACGCGGGCCTCATAATATGTGTTAGGGAGGATTCCCTCTTTTTCTATCGATTGGAATAGTTTCAGAAGGAATGGTACCAATTCCTCCTTGTACCTCTGGTAGAATTCGGCTGTGAATCCATCAGGTCCTGGACTCTTTTTGGTTGGTAAGCTATTGATTATTGCCACAATTTCAGAACCTGTTATTGGTCTATTCAGAGATTCGACTTCTTCCTGATTTAGTCTTGGGAGGGTGTATTTGTCGAGGAATTTATCCATTTCTTCTAGATTTTCTAGTTTATTTGCATAGAGGTGTTTGTAGTATTCTCTGATGGTAGATTGTATTTCTGTGGGATCGGTGGTGATATCCCCTTTTTCATTTTTTATTGCATCTATTTGATTCTTCTCTCTTTTCTTTATTAGTATTGCTGGTGGTCTATCAATTTTGTTGATCTTTTCAAAAAACCAGCTCCTGGATTCATTAATTTTTTGAAGAGTTTTTTGTGTCTCTCTTTCCTTCAGTTCTGCTCTGATTTTAGTTATTTCTTGCCTTCTACTAGCTTTTGAATGTGTTTTCTCTTGCTTTTCGAGTTCTTTTAATTGTGATGTTAGGGTGTCAATTTTGGATCTTTCCTGCTTTCTCTTGTGGGCATTTAGTGCTATAAATTACCCTCTACACACTGCTTTGAATGTGTCCCAGAGATTCTGGTATGTTGTGTCTTTGTTCTTGTTGGTTTCAAAGAACATCTTTATTTCTGCCTTCATTTCATTATGTCCCCAGTAGTCATTCAGGAGCAGGTTGTTCAGTTTCCATGTAGTTGAGCAGTTTTGAGTGAGTTTCTTAATCCTGAGTTCTAGTTTGATTGCACTGTGGTGTGAGAGGCAGTTTGTTATAATTTCTGTTCTTTTACATTTGCTGAGGAGAGCTTTACTTCCAACTATGTGGTCAATTTTGGAATAGGTGTGGTGTGGTGCTAAAAAAATGTATATTCTGTTGATTTGGGGTGGAGAGTTCTGTAGATGTCTATTAGGTCCACTTTGTGCAGAGCTGAGTTCAATTCCTGGGTATCCTTATTAACTTTCTGTCTCGTTGATCTGTCTAATGTTGACAGTGGGGTGTTAAAATCTCCCATTATTATTGTGTGGGAGTTTAAGTCCCTTTGTTGTCCCTCAGGACTTGCTTTATGAATCTGGGTGCTCCTGTATTGGGTGCATATGTATTCAGGATAGTTAGGTCTTCTTGTTGAATTGATCCTTTTACCATTATGTAATGGCCTTCTTTGTCTCGTTTGATCTTTGTTGGTTTAAAGTCTATTTTATCAGAGACAAGGATTGCAACCCCTGCCTTTTTTTGTTTTCCTTTTGCTTGAGAGATCTTCCTCCTTCCCTTTATTTTGACCCTATGTGTGTCTCTGCATGTGAGATGGGTTACCTGAATACAGCACACTGATGGGTCTTAACTCCTTGTCCAGTTTGCCAGTCTGTGTCTTTTAATTGGAGCATTTCGCCTATTTACATTTAAAGTTAATATTGTTATGTGTCAGTTTGATCCTGTCATTATGACGTTAATTGGTTATTTTGCTCATTAGTTGATGCAGTTTCTTCCTAGCCTTGATGGTCTTTACAATTTGGCATGTTTTTGCAGTGGCTGGTACCAGTTGTCCCTTTCCATGTTTAGTGCTCCCTTCAGGAGCTCTTTTTGGGCAGGCCAGGTGGTGACAAAGTCACTCAGCATTTGCTTGTCTGTAAAGTATTTTATTTCTCCTTCACTTATGAAGCTTAGTTTGGCTGAATATGAAATTCTTGGTTGAAAATTCTTTTCTTTAAGAATGTTGAATATTGGCCCCCACTCTCTTCTGGCTTGTAGAGTTTCTGCCGAGAGATCAGCTGTTAGTCTGATGGGCTTCCCTTTGTGGGTAACCCGACCTTTCTCTCTGGCTGCCCTTAATATTTTTTCCTTCATTTCAACTTTGGTCAATCAGACAATTATGTGTCTTGGAGTTGCTCTTCTCGAGGAGTATCTTTGTGGCGTTCTCTGTATTTCCTGAATCTGAATGTTGGCCTGCCTTGCTAGATTGGGGAAGTTCTCCTGGATAATATCTTGCAGAGTGTTTTCCAACTTGGTTCCATTCTCCCCGTCATTTTCAGGTACAGCAATCAGACATAGATTTCATCTTTTCACATAGTCCCAAATTTCTTGGAGGCTTTGTTCATTTCTTTTTATTCTATTTTCTCTAAACTTCCCTTCTCACTTCATTTCATTCATTTCATCTTCCATCACTGATACCCTTTCTTCCAGTTGATTGCATCAGCTACCGAGGCTTCAACAATCTTCATGTAGTTCTTGAAACTTGGCTTTCAGCTCCATCAGCTCCTGTAAGCCCTTCTCTTCATTGGTTATTCTAGTTATCCATTCATCTAATTTTTTTTCAAAGTTTTTAACTTCTTTGCTATTGTTTTGAATTTCCTCCCGTAGCTCAGAGTAGTTTGATCGTCTGAAGCATTCTTCTCTCAACTCGTCAAAGTCATTCTCCATCCAGCTTTGTTCCATTGCTGGTGAGGAACTGCATTCCTTTGGAGGAGGAGAGGTGCTCTGCTTTTAGAGTTTCCAGTTTTCCTTCTCTGTTTTTTCCCCATCTTTGTGGTTTTATCTACTTTTGGTCTTTGATGATGGTGATGTACAGATGGGTTTTTGGTGTGGATGTCCTTTCTGTTTGTTGGTTTTCCTTCTACCAGACAGGACCCTCAGCTGCAGGTCTGTTGGAGTTTGCTAGAGGTCCACTCCCGACCCTGTTTGGCTGGGTGTCAGCAGCCGTGGCGGCAGAACAGTGGATTTTCGTGAGACCACAAATTCAGCTGTCTGATAGTTCCTCTGGAAGTTTTGTCTCAGAGGAGT
>NW_026658486.1:0-4058 GCF_009828535.3 Hylobates moloch | reverse complement strand
GATACATATGTAACAAACCTGCACATTGTGCACATGTACCCTAAAACCTAAAGTATAATAAAAAAAAAAGAAATTTAGGATTGGCTTATCAATTTATACAAAAATATCCTGCTGCAATTTTGAATAGGAATGCAATTAATTTGTAAGTCAATTTGGGGTTGAATTAACATCTATTATTGCCATGTGTTTTTCTTTTACCTATGTTATAAACCGCATTACACATAGTTATTAGTTTTGTTTAATCAGTCAATTATTTAAAAATATTTATTATTTACTTGCATCAAGATACAATGTACATACCGTAAAATGCATCATTTTAAAATGTATATTTCAGTGGTTTTTAGTATGTTCATTAGGTTGTGCAATCATCACCACTGTCTAACTCTAGAATATTTTCATCACCCCAAAAAGGAACCCCAAAGCTGTTACGGTCACTATCTTTTAAAGAGATATAAAAAAATAAAAAATATTACATTTACTAGTATAGGTAACTCAGTGCTGTTCTTTTGTGTAGATCCACATTTGCATCTGGTATTATTTCCCTTCTGCCTGAAGCAAATCCATGAACATTTCTTGTAATGTGTCTGCTTGTGGTAAATCTACTCAGCTATTTTACTTTAATTTGTGAAGGCTGTCTTCACTCGATACAGAATTCTAGGTTAATAATTTTTTCTTTTAGTACTTTTTAAAATGTTGATCCACTGTCTTCTTGCCTTGCTCACATTCTTTCCAAAGAGAAATCTGCGGTCAGTCTCAGCTTCGTATGTAAAATATCTTTAAAAAAATCTGACTGCTTTATTTTATTATTTTTTTCTTTTGGAGAGGAAGCCTCACTCTTGTCCCCCAGGCTGGAGTGCGATGGCACGATCTCGGCTCACTGCAACCTCTGCCTCCCAGGTTCAAACGATTCTCCTGCCTCAGCCTCCCGAGTAGCTGGGATTACAGGCTCCTGCCACCACGTCCAGCTAATTTTTTTTTTCTTGAGACAGAGTCTCGCACTGTCACCCAGGCTGGAGTGCAGTGGCGCGATCTCAGCTCACTGCAAGCTCCGCCTCCTGGGTTCACGCCATTCTCCTGCCTCAGCCTCCGGAGTAGCTGGGACTACAGGCGCCCACCACCACGCCCGGCTAATTTTTTTGTATTTTTAGTTAGCTACAGGATTTCACCATGTTAGCCAGGATGGTCTCGATCTCCTGATCTCGTGATCCGCCTGCGTCGGCCTCCCAAAGTGTTGGGATTACAGGCGTGAGCCACTGCGCCCGGCCATAATTTTTGTATTTTTAGTAGAGACGGGGTTTCACCATGTTGGCCAGGCTGGTCTCGAACTCCTGACCTCCTGATCTGCCGGCCTCAGCCTCCCAAAGTGCTGGGATTACAGGTATGAGCCACCGCACCCGGCCTCTGACTGCTTTAAAAATGTTCTCTTCATTACTGGTTTTAAGCATTTGATTGTAATGTGTTTTGGCATAGTTTTCTTCATGTTAATTGCACTCATGTTTCTTTGGTTTTTAGGTTGCTTAAAGTTGCCCTATAGCACATAGATCCATCTTCCCTCCCTCCCTCCCTCCCTCCCTCCCTTCCTTCCTTCCTTCCTTCCTTCCTTCCTTCCTTCCTTCCTTCCTCTGAGTCCTTCATTTTGAAACATTTCTATTATGATGCATTCAAATTAATTATATTTTTTAACTTATCTAATCTGCTGTTGATTCCATGCAGTGTATTTTCCTCTGAGACATTGTAGTTTTTATCTCTAAAATTCAATTAATGTTTTAAAAATATGTTCAATGTCTGTATTTAATTTTTCTACATTTGGAAGAGTTATAATAACTTTTAATGTCCTAATTCTAATCTTTGTGTCGCCTCTGAGTTGATTTTGATAGAACTTTCTCTTCATTTTGGGTTATATTTTCTTGTTTCTTTCCATACTTGGTAATCTGATAGTCATGGATATTGTGACTTTTACCTTGTTGGGTGCCACATATTTTTGTATTCTTATAAATATTATTATTATTATTTGAGACGGAATCTTGCTCTGTTGCCCAGGTTGGAGTGCAATGGCACGATCTGGGCTCATTGCAACCTCCGCCTCCCAGGTTCAAATGATTCTCCTGCCTCAGCCTCTGGAGTGGCTGGGATTACAGGCATCCACCACCACACCAGGCTAATTTTTGTATTTTTAGTAGAGACGGGATTTCACCATGTTGGCCAGTCTGGTCTCGAACTCCTGACCTCAGGTGATCCGCCTGCCTTGGCCTCCCAAAGTGTTAGAATTACAGGTGTGAGACACCGTGCCCGGCACTTACACATATTATTGAGCTTTGTTCTGGGATGCAATTAAGTTACTGGAAGCAGTTGATCCTTTCAAACTTTGGGCATTTTTTAGGCAGGGACAGATTGGCATTTAGTATAGGACAAGTTATTTTCCATTATTGAGGCAAAATCCTTTTGAGTTCTCTACCCAATGCTATGTCTACTAAGAGGTTTTCAGTTTGACTCATGGGCACAGGCACTATTCTGGCCTGTGTGTAAATACTGAATACTGTTATCTCTAAGCCTTTTGGATGGTTCTTTCCTTGGCCATGGGTAGTGTCCTTTCATATGTTTGCTAATTGCTACTTTGCTGAATACTATGTAGAAAAAGACCCTCTGCAGATCTCTGGGATTATCTTTGTTCAACTCTTTCTTTTCTGACCCTGCAAACCCTGTTTGTCCTGTTCTCCCTGGGCTCTAAGCTCCATTTCCTCAACTAGAGCAGTCCTCTGGGCTCTGCCTGGCTTTCACCTCTCTGTTCTGTGGTCTACAGACTAAATTCAGGCAATCATAGATGTATCATGTTTGATTTTCGTCTCTCAGGGACTGCTCTCCTTTGTCTGATGTCAACTTTTTTGCAAGCTCCTTTTTCATATACTTTTTTTATTGTTGTTATATTTGTCCCATTATTCTTTTAGATTTTCTATATATGCAGTCATATTGTTTGTAAAAAATAAAAGCTTATTTCTTTCTTCCCAAAAGATAGGTCTTTTGTCTCCTGTTCTGGCTCCACTGCAGTGGTTAGCACCTCATGTATAATGTTTAATAAAAATATCTGTAATAGGTATATTTGTCTCATTTGCATCTTAAAGGGACTGCTTTCAACATTTTACCATTTGATATGGTGGATATTGTTGTTTTTGATAAGTAGGTTTAAGATTAAGAGCGTTCCCTTCTTTTTTGAGTTTGCTAAGATGTGTATGTGTCTGTGTGTGTTAAGTTGTAAATGGATGTTGACTATAATCAAATGCTTTTAATGCAGCTATTGAGATAATGAAATGATATTTCTCCTTTATTAACATGGTGAATTACACTAATTTTTTGGTATAGTAAACCAACCTTATATTCCTGGGATAAATTCATCTGGGCTATGGGGTATATTTTTCTTTATAAAAAGTTGCTGATTTGGTTAGCTAATAGTTTGCTTAAGGTTTTAACATATGTGTTAAATTGGTCTGTCATTTTCTTTTCACATAATGTCCTTCCTTGTCAGTTTTTGTAGTAAGGAAAAGCTAGCTACATAAAATGCGTACATAATTGTTCTCTGTTTTTATTTTTTTAATTTTCTGAAGGAGTTTGTTTAAAATTGGCATTATTTCTTTCCTAAATATTTAGGAGAATTTGCTGTTTGGTCAGGCATTTTTGCTTTTTTGGGAGAGCAAAGGGAAGGTTTAAAATGCAGATTCCATTTTTAAAATATAAGATTGCTTTGCTTTCTATCTCTTCTTGTTTCAGTTACAATAGGTAAGTTGTTTTTCTAAGATTTGTACATTTTATATAAATTTTCTAACTTATTGGCGTAAAGTAGTGCATAATTTCCTTTTGCTATCTTTTTTATACCTATGTAGCATTTGTAGTGATGACTGTCTTTCTATTCTGATACTTGTTATTTGTATGTATTTTAAAATTGAGCAGTCTCACTGGTTTTTGCTCAATCTTATTTTATTTATTTATTTATTAATTATTATTATTATTATACTTTAAGTTTTAGGGTACATGTGCACAATGTGCAGGTTTGTTACATATGTATC
>NW_026658485.1:0-4058 GCF_009828535.3 Hylobates moloch | reverse complement strand
GATACATATGTAACAAACCTGCACATTGTGCACATGTACCCTAAAACTTAAAGTATAATAATAATAATAATTAATAAATAAATAAATAAAATAAGATTGAGCAAAAACCAGTGAGACTGCTCAATTTTAAAATACATACAAATAACAAGTATCAGAATAGAAAGACAGTCATCACTACAAATGCTACATAGGTATAAAAAAGATAGCAAAAGGAAATTATGCACTACTTTACGCCAATAAGTTAGAAAATTTATATAAAATGTACAAATCTTAGAAAAACAACTTACCTATTGTAACTGAAACAAGAAGAGATAGAAAGCAAAGCAATCTTATATTTTAAAAATGGAATCTGCATTTTAAACCTTCCCTTTGCTCTCCCAAAAAAGCAAAAATGCCTGACCAAACAGCAAATTCTCCTAAATATTTAGGAAAGAAATAATGCCAATTTTAAACAAACTCCTTCAGAAAATTAAAAAAATAAAAACAGAGAACAATTATGTACGCATTTTATGTAGCTAGCTTTTCCTTACTACAAAAACTGACAAGGAAGGACATTATGTGAAAAGAAAATGACAGACCAATTTAACACATATGTTAAAACCTTAAGCAAACTATTAGCTAACCAAATCAGCAACTTTTTATAAAGAAAAATATACCCCATAGCCCAGATGAATTTATCCCAGGAATATAAGGTTGGTTTACTATACCAAAAAATTAGTGTAATTCACCATGTTAATAAAGGAGAAATATCATTTCATTATCTCAATAGCTGCATTAAAAGCATTTGATTATAGTCAACATCCATTTACAACTTAACACACACAGACACATACACATCTTAGCAAACTCAAAAAAGAAGGGAACGCTCTTAATCTTAAACCTACTTATCAAAAACAACAATATCCACCATATCAAATGGTAAAATGTTGAAAGCAGTCCCTTTAAGATGCAAATGAGACAAATATACCTATTACAGATATTTTTATTAAACATTATACATGAGGTGCTAACCACTGCAGTGGAGCCAGAACAGGAGACAAAAGACCTATCTTTTGGGAAGAAAGAAATAAGCTTTTATTTTTTACAAACAATATGACTGCATATATAGAAAATCTAAAAGAATAATGGGACAAATATAACAACAATAAAAAAAGTATATGAAAAAGGAGCTTGCAAAAAAGTTGACATCAGACAAAGGAGAGCAGTCCCTGAGAGACGAAAATCAAACATGATACATCTATGATTGCCTGAATTTAGTCTGTAGACCACAGAACAGAGAGGTGAAAGCCAGGCAGAGCCCAGAGGACTGCTCTAGTTGAGGAAATGGAGCTTAGAGCCCAGGGAGAACAGGACAAACAGGGTTTGCAGGGTCAGAAAAGAAAGAGTTGAACAAAGATAATCCCAGAGATCTGCAGAGGGTCTTTTTCTACATAGTATTCAGCAAAGTAGCAATTAGCAAACATATGAAAGGACACTACCCATGGCCAAGGAAAGAACCATCCAAAAGGCTTAGAGATAACAGTATTCAGTATTTACACACAGGCCAGAATAGTGCCTGTGCCCATGAGTCAAACTGAAAACCTCTTAGTAGACATAGCATTGGGTAGAGAACTCAAAAGGATTTTGCCTCAATAATGGAAAATAACTTGTCCTATACTAAATGCCAACCTGTCCCTGCCTAAAAAATGCCCAAAGTTTGAAAGGATCAACTGCTTCCAGTAACTTAATTGCATCCCAGAACAAAGCTCAATAATATGTGTAAGTGCCGGGCACGGTGTCTCACACCTGTAATTCTAACACTTTGGGAGGCCGAGGCAGGCAGATCACCTGAGGTCAGGAGTTCGAGACCAGACTGGCCAACATGGTGAAATCCCGTCTCTACTAAAAATACAAAAATTAGCCTGGTGTGGTGGTGGATGCCTGTAATCCCAGCCACTCCAGAGGCTGAGGCAGGAGAATCATTTGAACCTGGGAGGCGGAGGTTGCAATGAGCCCAGATCGTGCCATTGCACTCCAGCCTGGGCAACAGAGCAAGATTCCGTCTCAAATAATAATAATAATATTTATAAGAATACAAAAATATGTGGCACCCAACAAGGTAAAAGTCACAATATCCATGACTATCAGATTACCAAGTATGGAAAGAAACAAGAAAATATAACCCAAAATGAAGAGAAAGTTCTATTAAATCAACTCAGAGGCGACACAAAGATTAGAATTAGGACATTAAAAGTTATTATAACTCTTCCAAATGTAGAAAAATTAAATACAGACATTGAACATATTTTTAAAACATTAATTGAATTTTAGAGATAAAAACTACAATGTCTCAGAGGAAAATACACTGCATGGAATCAACAGCAGATTAGATAAGTTAAAAAATATAATTAATTTGAATGCATCATAATAGAAATGTTTCAAAATGAAGGACTCAGAGGAAGGAAGGAAGGAAGGAAGGAAGGAAGGAAGGAAGGAAGGAAGGGAGGGAGGGAGGGAGGGAGGGAGGGAAGATGGATCTATGTGCTATAGGGCAACTTTAAGCAACCTAAAAACCAAAGAAACATGAGTGCAATTAACATGAAGAAAACTATGCCAAAACACATTACAATCAAATGCTTAAAACCAGTAATGAAGAGAACATTTTTAAAGCAGTCAGAGGCCGGGTGCGGTGGCTCATACCTGTAATCCCAGCACTTTGGGAGGCTGAGGCCGGCAGATCAGGAGGTCAGGAGTTCGAGACCAGCCTGGCCAACATGGTGAAACCCCGTCTCTACTAAAAATACAAAAATTATGGCCGGGCGCAGTGGCTCACGCCTGTAATCCCAACACTTTGGGAGGCCGACGCAGGTGGATCACGAGGTCAGGAGATCGAGACCATCCTGGCTAACATGGTGAAATCCTGTAGCTAACTAAAAATACAAAAAAATTAGCCGGGCGTGGTGGTGGGCGCCTGTAGTCCCAGCTACTCCGGAGGCTGAGGCAGGAGAATGGCGTGAACCCAGGAGGCGGAGCTTGCAGTGAGCTGAGATCGCGCCACTGCACTCCAGCCTGGGTGACAGTGCGAGACTCTGTCTCAAGAAAAAAAAAAATTAGCTGGACGTGGTGGCAGGAGCCTGTAATCCCAGCTACTCGGGAGGCTGAGGCAGGAGAATCGTTTGAACCTGGGAGGCAGAGGTTGCAGTGAGCCGAGATCGTGCCATCGCACTCCAGCCTGGGGGACAAGAGTGAGGCTTCCTCTCCAAAAGAAAAAAATAATAAAATAAAGCAGTCAGATTTTTTTAAAGATATTTTACATACGAAGCTGAGACTGACCGCAGATTTCTCTTTGGAAAGAATGTGAGCAAGGCAAGAAGACAGTGGATCAACATTTTAAAAAGTACTAAAAGAAAAAATTATTAACCTAGAATTCTGTATCGAGTGAAGACAGCCTTCACAAATTAAAGTAAAATAGCTGAGTAGATTTACCACAAGCAGACACATTACAAGAAATGTTCATGGATTTGCTTCAGGCAGAATTTTTTAAAGACCCGACGACCACCGAGATCTACACAAAAGAACAGCACTGAGTTACCTATACTAGTAAATGTAATATTTTTTATTTTTTTATATCTCTTTAAAAGATAGTGACCGTAACAGCTTTGGGGTTCCTTTTTGGGGTGATGAAAATATTCTAGAGTTAGACAGTGGTGATGATTGCACAACCTAATGAACATACTAAAAACCACTGAAATATACATTTTAAAATGATGCATTTTACGGTATGTACATTGTATCTTGATGCAAGTAAATAATAAATATTTTTAAATAATTGACTGATTAAACAAAACTAATAACTATGTGTAATGCGGTTTATAACATAGGTAAAAGAAAAACACATGGCAATAATAGATGTTAATTCAACCCCAAATTGACTTACAAATTAATTGCATTCCTATTCAAAATTGCAGCAGGATATTTTTGTATAAATTGATAAGCCAATCCTAAATTTCTTTTTTTTTTATTATACTTTAGGTTTTAGGGTACATGTGCACAATGTGCAGGTTTGTTACATATGTATC
>NW_026658484.1:0-4058 GCF_009828535.3 Hylobates moloch | reverse complement strand
CAAGAGCTTAATATGCGTTGATGTGAATCTGTACAACCACATGACAAGGAGTGGCTCTCTGTCTACACCTGAAGAAACCGAACATGAGCTTGCCCAAGACCATGCAACACGTGGAAGACTCAGATGGCATTTGGGCATCTTACTGGGTTAACACTTTGTGTCTGGTAATGCTCAGAATGTAAGAGTTTGAGAGAGTCCTTGAAGAGAGGACAGATATTAAGTGTCTTTTTTTTTTTTATTATTTAGGTTTTAGGGTACATGTGCACAATGTGCAGGTTTGTTACATATGTATCCATGTGCCATGTTGTTTTGCTGCACCCATTAACTCGTCATTCTGAGAATGAAAGTAATGAGAAAATTAAGTTTCTAGATGAATGTTGCTCCACGTATTTGAAATTATTCAGAGTTAGTAAGGAAGATTTCTGGCCCTCATTGCACACCTTTAGTTGAGAAATAGAGGTGGGCCCCAGGAATTTGCATTTTATTTTACTTTATTTTATTTTTTTATTATTATTTTTGAGACGGAGTCTTGCTCTGTCTCCCAGGCTGGAGTGCTGTGGCATGATCTTGGCTCACTGCAACCTCTGCCTCCCCGGTTCAAACAATTTTCTTGCCCAGCCTCCCAAGTAGCTGGGACTACTGGTGCCTGCCACCATGCCTGGGTAACTTTTTTTGTATTTTTAGTAGAGACAGTGTTTTACCTTGTTGGCCAGGCTTGTCTCAAATTCCTGACCTCTAGTGAACCACCCACCTCAGCCTCCTGAAGTGCTGGGATTACAGGCATGAGCCACCATGCCCAGCCAGGAATTTGCATGTTAATAAGCACTTTACTAACGGCAAAGTTTGCAAATGTGTTTGAGACCCAGAAACTTACACGAGCAACCTAGAGACAGCCACTAAAATAAACAGAAAAGCATTGAAAAACAAGGCATTGTAATAGGCTGTAGGTGGTTTCTAATCTGAAAAACATTGAGTCACATGATTTGAGGAGAGTTTGTTGATTTCCCTCTGTCCCCAATAATGCCCCGTGTTGAAAGCTGGCATACAGTAGGTCCTCAGTGAATGCATACTGACTGAGTGCATTCAGGTGTAACATGTAGTTAATTCCCAAAGGCAATGTTATGATTTCTGTTTTCCTTCCTTCCTTTCCAGATAAAGCTGTACACCAAGCATGGGACTTTGAAATACCAGACAGACTGTGCCCCTAATAATGGTTACTTTATGATCCCTTTGTATGATAAGGTAAGAGGGGACTGCTTGTCACTTCTGATGGGAAGTCACTAGTGTGCCTCACCAGGCTGCACTAACCATGCCCTTTCCTACACTAGCAAATGCTCGTCTGTTTTGTAAATTATTAGTGCAATATGGTAATCCTAGCCGCATTCGGAGGGAGATGACTTACAAACTGCCTTGACGAATACAGTGGCTCTCTGTGTCTTTAGGGCCATTTGGCAATGTCTAGAGACGTTTTTGTTGTGACATCCGTGGCTGTGCGCTAGTTACCCAGTGAGTAGTGGCCAGGCGTGGAGCTGAATGTGCTACAGGGCTGCCCACGACAGCCTAGATGTCAGTAGTGCCAGGGTTGAGAAACTCTGATTTCATGGAACCCGTTACTTGCAAGCAGCTTAAAGTGTTGTTAAAACAATTGTACAAGTAATACGTGAATTCACGAACTTTGTGAAAAAAAAGTCAAGGTCTTTAGAAGTATGTGAAATAAATTTGTACCCTTTTCCCTCCAATTTTACCTCCCTCTGTAGTGATAACATCTGATACTCTGATAAAGGTTGTTTTTTTTTCCTTCTTTTGAGATGGAGTCTCACTGTCGCCCAGGCTGGAGTGCGGTGGTGGGATCTTGGCTCACTCCACCCTCCACCTCCTAGGTTCAAGCCATTTTCCTTCCTCAGCCTCCCGAGTAGCTGGGATTACAGGCACCCGCCACCACGCCCAGCTAATGTTTTGTATTTTTAGTAGTGACGGGGTTTTGCCATGTTGTCCAGGCTGGTCTCGAACTCCTGACCTCAGGTGAACCACCTGCCTCAGCCTCCCAAAGTGCTGGGATTACAGGTATGAGCCACTGTTTCTGGCCCTCGTATAAAATTTTGATGTGCATCCTAACAGATTGCTTTCTATTTATAGTTATTCAGATATCCACGGATACACATGCGTATGCATATATGCAAATACACACAAGCACACATGCACATAGATGTATATCCACAAACACCTGTATCTATACAATCCCATCCTCCCACATACAAACCTTTTATTTGGAAATACAGATTCATAGGAAGTTGCAAAAATAGTCAATATACATAGTTTTGATTTTGATATATTTTTTAATACAAATGGAATCAAACAATAGGATTTATTCTGCAGTTTCATTTTCTGCCCTGTGTTAATGCTTTCAATACTAGAGGGACATTTGGTTTTTTCCTCTTGTATGCTTTGAACATTAGCATAGATAGATCTACTGCCTTTTTTTTTTTTTTTTTGAGACAGAGTCTCAGCCAGGCTGGAGTGCAGTGGTGCGATCTCGGCTCACTGCAACCTCTGCCTCCTGGGTTCCAGTGATTCTTCTGCCTCAGCCTCCCAAGTAGCTGGGATTACAGGCACCCACCACCACGCCCAGCTAATTTTTTTTGTATTTTTAGTAGAGATGGGGTTTCACCATTTTGGCCAGGCTGATTTTGAACTCCTGACCTCAGGTGATCTGCCCACCTCAGTCTCCCAGAGTGCTGGGATTACAGGCATGAGCCACCATACTCGGCCTACTGCCTTCTTTTTAATCACTGCGTAGTGTGTCAGAGTCAAACCCAAACTAATTTATTTAACTATTTGGACATACAGACTTTCCCCAATTTTAAAATAATGGTAATTTTAAAATAACACACCAGGAAATATTCTTGAACTTAACTCTTCATCCAGAATGCATAGGAGTGATTTTTAGAGATGGACTAGCTGGGTCTGTCCTGAAATCTATTTAATTAATTTTTAAGTAGTATCAGTATCAGTCTCAAGAAACCAGGAGTCTGGATGTAGTAGCTCATGCCTGTAATCCTAGCACTTTGGGAGGTTGAGGCAGGTGGATCGCCTGAGCTCAGGAGTGCGAGACCACCCTGGGCAACATGTGCAACCTCATCTCTACTAAAATACAAAAAAATTAGCCGAGTGTCATGTGCATGCCTGTAGTCCCAGCTACTCGGGAGGCTGAGTCAGGAGAATCGCTTGAACCTAGGAGATGGAGGTTGCAGTGAGCCGAGATTGCACCACTTCACTCCGGCCTGGGCAACAGAGTGAGACCCCATCTCAAAAAAAAAAAAAAAAGAAAAAAAAAGAAACCAGGGTTGATAAGTAAAATCCAGTTTTATGTATTGAATTAATGGTTAGTGTATTGTTTAGAGACAGGATCTCCCTCTGCTGCCCATGCTGGAGTGCGGTGGCATGATTATGGTTCACTGCAGCATTGACCTCCTGGGCTCAGGTGATCCTCCTGCCTCTGCCTCCTGAGTAGCTAAGACTGTAGGCGCCTGCCACCACACCCAGCTAATTTTTTAAGAACATTTTTTGTACAGATGGGGTCTTGCTATGTTGCTTAGGCTGGTCTTGAACTCCTGGCCTCGAGTGACCCTCCCGCCTTGGCCTCCCACAATGTTGGGATTATAGGTGTGAGGTACTATGCCTGGCCAAATCTAGTTGTAAGAGGTGACTCTAGTTCCTGAAGATACCTGCTAACTTGTTCAACTGCAGGCATGTGAGGGCTTAACGGAAGACTCAATTAATAGAATGTTTAGTATTAAAAGACAGTGAGTGGCTGAACCTAGTGTCTTTAGAACTCACGAATGGGCTTCAGCACTGTCTTCTGATTGTTTAGATGAAAACTTCTTGTGTTCAGCTTCAGCTTGTAGCATCTGAAGAGAATCACAGTGCTCAGTACCATTTAGAAGAACAAGGCTTACTCTTAGAATTTCATTTCCGGTGTAAAAATTTTAGATTAAATAACAACACTAAACTAAATTAAGCCAGAGTCACAATTCTCATTTCTTGAAATTACATTTTCT
>NW_026658483.1:0-4058 GCF_009828535.3 Hylobates moloch | reverse complement strand
TAGAGTGGGGCTCTGGGGAGCAGGGGCCACCCAGGGGTGGAGCTGCTATTGCCATTTCACTTCTTCCTGTGCCTCGGTTCCCCTGTCTGTACTGATCGCCAACGTCCCTTTTATCTGGGAACCCTCCCTATCGGCGCACGGGGCTCGGCGGCACCGGGGGCCTCAGATCGAGGGGCCCAGGAATGACCTGCACCGGGGTCGTGGCAAAGGTTCAGGGATTTGGAGGGATTAAGAAGGGATCGGGGCAGGGGGTCTGGCGGGACTGCGGGGGCAGGGGAGGCAGGCTCTGAGCTCGAGGTCCCTACCCAGGCTTGGCCAGGTGGGAGAGGGCAGCCGGATGCACACACAGACTCTCGCCTTGGTGGCCGCAGTCCCTGCTGGTCCTCGGAGACTGAGCTCTTCCCTGTGCCGTCCGCCTGCAGCACCGGGAGCCATCCAGGGCTGAGAAAGCACAGAGCAGGCAGGAAGCCTGTCCTGGACAGCAATCTGGCTGTGGTCTGGGTCCTGCCCCCTGAGGACAGACCAGGCTTGGCGCAGCAGGGTCTGCGGGACTCTGGCGCTCGTTTGCCCTGGGCTGAATCAGGCTAGATGGGCTTTGGGTGTGCGCGGCACGAGTCAATCTGACTTCGGGCTCTCCTCAGGGAAACTGAACACAGCTGGGCGCCGCAGAGGAGGCCACGAAAACCATGGCGCAGGGGCAGGGACTCCGGGGGCCAGGAGCCTCCCCCAGTGCCGGGGAAGCCCCTCAACCTCCTTCCACTGACCTCCATCACGGCGCTTGGCCAATGGGTTCTGCAGGAGGTCACGCACGCCATCTCCCTGCATGTGGCCAGGTTAGCCCGTCTGTCATCTTTCAGGTCCCAAAGCTGGGCTAGCGCAGGTGGCACCAGTGCTGGGACCTGGGGTTATGGGAATCTCCCATTGAGGTTTACTGGAGTGGCAGCGATGCCTGGATTAAAAGGATGGCCCCAGAGTACCCCATGCGGATAATTTTTGGGGGTCAGGGAAGTGCACTCAGAGAGGCAATGGGAGTGGGTGGTCTCTCCCTCCCCCACTGGAAACTGGAAGCCAAGTGGCCACCGCGACCTGTACCAGTAGTTTCCCGCCCCCACCTGTACCCCCGCCCCTACCCCCGCGTGCGCGGAGGAGCGCAGGTGTCTCTTCCGAGCCGCACCCTCCCCCCACCCCCATCACCCGTCACCCAAACCCTCTTCCCTCGCCCAGTCCCCGGAGGGCAATCGGAAGGGAGCTGGCCTGGGGAGGGGGGGCCGGGGGGTAGATGCGTTTGTGTGTCACGGGGGAGGGAGGAGAAAAGGGAGGGGAGAGCCAGGGAGCGAGGGAGAGAGAGCGCGGCGAGCGAGGAGGGCGGGCGGGAGGCGGATCCTCCTACCTGGGGCGCGCTCGCTCGCTCGCTCACGGCTAGCTTGCCAGGGCCGCGAGTCACCTGGGGAGGCCGACAAGTGCGGACACACTGGCCGCCGCGGCGCTCGGCGAGGCGCGCACGGCCTCAGGCGGCTGCGCCTAGTGCAGGCTGCACTCCCCGCGCTTGCAGGGGCCCACGGTCGCTCAACCGGGCTTCGAGGTCGCGGCCCCCAGCCTGGGTCAATTCCCCGAGCTCACGCGGTGGCGGCGGCGGCGGCGGCGGCATCCCGGGCTCACCATGGTGGCAGCGCGCGCCCAGTGCCCGCGCGTCGCCGGCCGTCCGAGCCGCAGCGCCGGCTGAGCGCAGTCTGCCCGCAGCCCCCTGGCCCCTGCCCGGCCCTGCCGGGCCCGCGCGTCCCCTCCGGCCGCAGCTGTCTATGGCGCAGCCCCCCTCCCTGGATCATGCACAGAAACTTTCGCAAGTGGATTTTCTACGTGTTTCTCTGCTTTGGCGTCCTGTACGTGAAGCTCGGGTGAGTACTCCGTAGGCGGGGGAGGCAGCCAGGGGCCAAGACAGCACGAAGGAGCTGCCTCCAGGGCGTCCCCGTGGGGACTGGAGGGGGCCAC
Source organism: Hylobates moloch (assembly GCF_009828535.3). Taxonomy (NCBI): domain Eukaryota; kingdom Metazoa; phylum Chordata; class Mammalia; order Primates; family Hylobatidae; genus Hylobates; species Hylobates moloch. Next base: position 2,069 of record NW_026658483.1, on the reverse strand, counting down.
GGCAGCTCTCTGGGCTCCGGGGCTGGCCCGTGTGTCAGACCCTCGCCCCACGCCAGCAGAGACGCAGCCCAACCCCCTGAGCTCCCGAGGGGCGCCGAGCTCAGCGCGGGAGGAGAGAGAGCCGGGCGCGCGGGCGGTCCGGCTGGGCTCGCGGGTAGCGGCGAGCGTGCCCGGCGCGTACTTTCACCTGTTTGGGCTCCAGGCCCCGGGGGTGGGATGCGCCTTCCCTCCCCCGGGCTGCGCTGGGCGCCGAGCCCGGGCCGAGCGCTCGCCGCCTGGAGGGTGCGCCGGGGCGGGGTCGGGGGGCGTCCGGCGCCTGCGGAGGCCCGGGAGGGCGCGGGGCGCGCACCCGGCCGCGAGCACGCAGGCCTGGGTACCCGCCGCGGCCCTTCGTCTCTATCTATCACCCAGACGTGTTGAAATTACCTTGACAACTCGTCCGGCTGCCTCGGGATGGGCCGTGGGGCCGGCCGGGCCGCCTCAGGCTCGGTCTGGGGTCGGCGCCCCGCCCGCCCGGGGCCCTGGGCCCGGCCCCCTCTCGCCGCGCTCCCCCTGGCGGCGCTAGCTGCTCTCTGCGGTAGCTGCTCCCAGTAGTTATTTCCACATTCCTGAACCCAGCCGAGTCCTTACCTGTTGAGCCGCGATCTCCTTTAGACAGAATCTGTCTCGGCCTCGCTCGAAGTGGGGGTGGAGAAACGGCGTGACGGACAGGGGCTGCGGGGCACCTCGCTTGGGGCGCCCACCGCCCGCTGCTGGCCCCGTGCTCCTCGCACTGCGGGCACCCGCGCCCCGCCGAGCCCTGCGCGTCTACTGTGCCCCGCCGGCTGCCCAGAGGCAAGCCCGGTCCAGGCCACGGGCAAGGCGTGAACAGACCCGCGGGAGGGGCAGGTCCAGGTACCACTGGTGGGAGACGCGGTTTCCCAGGCAGAGAGGTGGAAGCAGGCGCTGGGAATCGTCTCTCCATCACCCTCCATCCCATCTCTACCCCGCCATTTTACAGGTGGAGAAACTGAGGCCCAAGGCCTGCAGAGACAAAGCCAGTGGCTTCAGAGGCAGGACTGGAAGCCCCCGTCCTAGCCTGAGCCCTGCAGTTCTGGGTGGGCATGCCTGCGGCTGCCGGTAGCCCCGTTTATCATAGGTCTGTGGGTAGGCTGTGTCTCTGCGTGTGTGTTTATGGAGGTGAGGGGTGCGGGGCATTGAGCCTGCTGGGCTGGGGGTGGAGTGGGCAGGCTGCTCTTTTCCTGCATCTTCAGCAGTCCTGCAGTGACTCCCGCTGGGCCTCTCAAAGTGATGGCAACCCTTAATGAGGCTTTGTCCCTGCAGCCTGATTCTCAGCGCTGAGGCCTTCCCCCTCCTGGCACCCCTAGAGTTAGGCGCTTTTACTCTCCCGGATTCAAGGATTAGGAAACTGGGCACAGGACCTAAGTCACTGTCCTCAGAATTCAGTGACAGAGCTGGGGCTGCAGTTGGCTGTGGCCCCCCCACTGCGGGCTGCTGTTCCTAGCGTCCATTCTTCTGCATCAGTCATCGGAAAGCAGCCCTTCCTCCCACGAGTGAGCGGGTGGGAAGAGCTCTAGGAACCCCCGTAGACAGCAGAAGGAGCTGACGGTCCACCCCAGCCCCGCTCCTGGGGCTGCTTCCAGGGCTTGAGGTCTGTGTGCTCTTCCCAAGCCTCCTGGTCCCTTCTGTAAACAGGGATTGCAGCTCTGGCCCTCCTGAACAGGATGGTGGCCAGTGTCTGAGAGAGGTCTGAGTGAGCAAGACCCCACTGGGCCTCCCTGTAGCCCAGCCTGAGCCCCGGGCACCTGTGTCAGCCTCCCTCTGGGAGGGGGTAAGAGCGAAGCAGTGGCTGAGCTTCCTTCTGTGTGGCCCTGGCTCTGCCCTCAGGCCCCACCCAGGACCCCTGGAGGGGAAACTCCTCCCCCTGGTGTGCCAATCTAAAACACACACTCCCCACCCAACTCCTGGATTTCCAAAATGTGACCTCCGAACACCCTGTGGAATGGCAAGCAGGAAAGCCAGAGATCTACCCTGGGATCTGCTAAGGGAAGGAGAGCCAATCCCTCCCT
>NW_026658482.1:0-4061 GCF_009828535.3 Hylobates moloch | reverse complement strand
AGTTACTTATTGATTATTATTTACATTATTTGACAATAATATTAATTTTATATTATATTAATAATTAATATAAAATAGTAATTTCTATATATTATACATATAAATAAATATATATATATATAATGCCTGATGCACATTTTGGAAAGGATAGCCTTTACAATAAATGGTGTTGGCTATCCATTAGGGAAATTAATCTTAACTCCCTCACATCATATATAAAAATCAATTTCAGATTAATTATAGAATCTAAATCTGAATGGTAAAATAATAAAGCTTTAAAAAACAAACATATATTAGTTAGCTTTTCTGCATAAAAACTACAAAATATCAGTGGCATAAACAATGAGCATGTATTTAGCTCATGGGTCCATAGGACATCTGGAGGTTGGCTGACCTAGATTGGACTCAACTGGGCAGCTCTCCTTCAAGCTGTCAGTCTTATGGGACTTGCTGTTCCTTGTTTTGAAGGCAGCTGAGATGTGCTTTAGTTATCTCTCAATTTCTTGCACAAGTGGGCTAGCTGTGGTATGTTTTTCTCAGTGTTGATGGCAGAGGAGTGAGAGAGCAAGGCCAAATATGTAATTAATTTTCAAGCTTCTGCTTGCATCTCATCTGTTATCATTGAATTGACCAAAGCATTCACATGGCCAGGCCTAAAAATCAAGGAACAAGGAAGTGAACTCTGTTCATGGAGGTAGAAAGGGGAAAGGTAGAACAGGGGAATCTAACCTACCACAGTAGAAAAATGTCTTCATGACTTTGAGGTAGGCAAATATTTCCTTGAAAGGACATAAAAAGTGTTGGGTTAACTACTAAGAAATTAGACTGCCCTGAAATTAAAACTGCTTTATTAAAAACATACTATTTATTAAGAGAGGGTCAGAACTTAACATTAATGCCTTAGCAGGAATATCACAAAAGATGATATCCAAATGGCTAATATTAGTCATTACAAAAATGTATATTAAAACTATCATAAATCCACCGGAATTGTTAAAATAAAAAGATAGCTAATACTAAGTGTTGGCAAGGGTGTGGAACAAACTACTGCAACACATGAGAGTATAGATGACTTTCATAAATGTAATGTTAAGCAAATCCAGATATGACAGAAATACACTGCATGATTATGTTCATATAAAGTTCAAAAAAACAGGCAAAATGAATCCAAGTGGTAGAAGTCAGGATAATGTTTACTCTTGGGAGGTGGTGCCTGAAAGTCATCATGGGATGAAGGGCAATAGAGAGTTTCTGGATAATCTTTTCTTTTTAATTATTATTATTTGAGAGTTGTTAAATTTGATATTTCTAACTTGTGAAAATTTATTCATCTGAGTCCTTACAATTTGTTCACTTTTCTGTATATGTTCTATATTCCCATTAAAGTGAGCATTAAAAAATACCATATTTCATGACTAAGTTGGGTTTATCTCAGAAACACATGTTTTGTTGTTGTTGTTGTTTTGTTTTGTTTTTTTTTTGAGATGGAGTCTCTCTCTGTCATCCAGGCTGGAGTGTAGTGGCATGATCTCATGTCATTGCAGCCTTGACCTCCCCAGATGAAGTGATCCACCCACCTCAGCCTCCCCAGTAGCTGGGACTATAAGTATGTACCACCATGCCTGGCTAATTTTTGTATTTTTTGGAGAGACAGGGTTTTGCCGTGTTTCCCAGGCTGGTCTTGAACTCCTGAGTGAGTTTTTTTTTAAAGATCCAGAAAATATTAATATAACTTACCATATTAATAAATTAGGGAAGAAAAACATAATATTGTCTCAATAGATACATAAGATGCATTTGGTGAAATTCAATACCCATTCTACATTTAAAAAAAAATACTTAGAAACTTAGAGAGTAGAAACTTTGAGAGTAGAAACTTCTTTAATTTTTTTTAGAAATGTTAATATATTCACATGATTCAAAAATTTTAGAATGTATAAAGGTGATCAAGTAAAAGTCTCAGACCCATTTCCATATTCTCAGTCTTTTTATCACAAGAAATTACTTTGTCAATCTCTTGTGTATTCTTCCAGTTGTTCTGTGTAAATATAAATGTATGTCTTGTTACCCCCACTCACTTTTTATACCAGGGCTAACATAATATAATAAACCATTCTATACCTTTTTCCTCCAAAATCATTTATTGAATATTCTACATTTTCACCACAGATTTATAAAGCTTATTGCGTTATGTGTTTGGTGACCATGTATTTCATTTTGTTTAGACTAAAGCTAGTGTACATTTGTTGTCACAGTATAATTATTAGTAGTTCCTCACTTCACTTTTAAATAAGTGCTACTGTTTATATAGTAAACTATATGATCACATGAGTTCTAGGCCAATTTTGCTTAAGTTTGTTGTTAGGCTTTCTATATTTCAATGCACTTTTTGTCTAAGTCTGCACTTCTTCCATACTGCTTGTTTAAATAGGTTTAACTTTTATAATTGTTTTAGATTTACAGAAACTTTCAGATGATAGTCCAGAGAATTTTCTTATATTCTCCAGTGAATTTCTTCTATTAGCATCTTACTTTACTATGATACATTTGCCCCAGTTAATGAATCAACATTGATACATAATGATGAACTAAACTACATACTTCATTTTATTAGTTTTCACCTAACGTCCTTTTTCTGTTTTAGGATCCCACCCAGGATAATACATTACATTTAGTTATCACTCTCCTTAGACTCCTTTTGACTGTGATACTTCCTCAAACTTTCCTTTGTTTTTGATGACATTAACAGTTTAAAGGAGTACTAGTCAGGTACTTTGTAGAATACCCATCTATTGGAATTTTTATGATATTTTGTCTCATCATTAGACGGGCATTATGAGTTTGGGGAAGGAAGATCACAGAAGTAAAGTGCCATTCTCATAATATCTACTATAGTTTAGATGTTTGTCCCCCAAAAAGTTATGTTATAATTTGATACTCATTGTTGGAGATGAGGCCTACCAGGAGGTGTTTGGGTAATGGAAGCAGATGTGTCATTAATAGATTGGTGCTTTCCTTGTGATAACGAGTGAGTTATTGCTCTATTAGTTCCCACTAGAGCTGCTTTTTAGAAAGAGCCTACCCACTCATCTCTTCCTTTCTCTGATCCCACGTGATCTCTGCACACACCACCTCCCCTTTGACTTCCACCATGAGCAGAAGTAGCCTGAAGCTTTCACCAAATGCCTAATCTTCCAGACATCGGAATCATGAGTCAAATAAACTTTTTTTCTTTATAAATTACACAGTCTCAGACATTTCTTTATAAAAATACAAATGGACTAGGAGAACATCATATCAAGAATACATATAAAAATGATTTGTCACTTTTGATGTTGACCCTGATTACTCAGCTAAGGTAGTGTTTGTCAGATTACCTGCTATAAAGTTAATCTCCTTCCCACCACTTTCCATGCTGTACTCTTTGAAAGAAAATCTCGTAAATTTGTTTGAGTTCCTTGTAGATTCTGGATATGAGCCCTTTGTCAGATGAGTAGGTTGCGAAAATTTTCTCCCATTCTGTAGGTTGCCTGTTCACTCTGATGGTAGTATCTTTTGCTGTGCAGAAGCTTTTTAGTTTAATTAGATCCCATTTGTCAATTTTGGCTTTTGTTGCCATTGCTTTTGGTGTTTTAGACATGAAGTCCTTGCCCATTGCCTAGTTTTTTCAGGTTTTTATGTTTTAGGTCTAACATGTAAGTTTTAATGATTTTGATTAATTTTTGTATAAGGTGTATGGATGGATTGTTTTTGTCAGGTTTGTCAAAGATCAGATAGTTGTTGACATGCAGCATTATTTCTGAGGGCTCTGATCTGTTCCATTGGTCTATATCTCTGTTTTGGTACCAGTATCATGCTGTTTTGGTTACTGTAGCTTTGTAGTATAGTTTGAAGTCAGGTAGCGTGATGCCTCCAGCTTTGTTCTTTTGGCTTAGGATTGACTTGCTGATGCGGGCTCTTTTTTGGTTCCATATGAACTTTAAAGTAGTTTTTTCCAATTCTGTGAAGAAAGTCATTGGTAGCTTGATGGGGATACCATTGAATCTATAAATTACCTTGGG
>NW_026658481.1:0-4061 GCF_009828535.3 Hylobates moloch | reverse complement strand
ATAAAATTCACCAAATTTTAAAGTGTACAATTCAGTGATGTTTGATACTTTCATCGACTTGTACAACTACCATCACTATCTAACTCCAGAAGCTGTTAGCGTCATTCCATGTTCTTTTCCTTGACCTGGTATACTCACAATGCAGTAATTAATCAACCCATTCCTTTATTATTTGTGTATCTTTATGTAAGAATATTATACAGTATTTCAGTAAATTTTTTGTTAATGTTTAGAGGACTTCAGATTAAACCTGGTACACTGAATGTGTGTGTGTGTGTGTGTGTGTGTGTGTGTGTGTGTATTTTTTTTTTTTTTTTTTGAGACAGTGTGTTGCTCTGCCACCCAGGCTGGAAGACAGTGATGTGATCTCGGCTCACTGCAACCTCTGCCTCCCAGGCCTCCTGCCTCAGCCTCCCAAGTAGCTGGGATTACAGGTGCCCGCCACAACCAGCTAATTTTTGTATTTTTAGTAGAGATGGGGTTTCACCATGTTGGCCAGACTGGCCTCAAACTCCTGACCTCAAGTGATCCGCCTGCCTCTGCCTCCCAAAGTGCTGGGATTACAGGCGTGAGCCACCACACCCGGCTGAATATATACTTTTAACTCTACTGCCTCCTAAAACTCTACTCAAATTAAAACAGATGGCTTATTTTAAAATATTAAACCACAAGGTCAAAGAGAAAGGGAAAAGTATCCCTTAACCCCGTTCAGTCAGAAAACTCCCCTCCCAGTAAGATAAACACTGAAGGGCTGAAAAGAGGGACTTGTAAACAACAGCCACAACTTTTAAAAAGCTGTATGCAAAAATCAACATACAAAAAAATCACTAGTATTTCTACAGACCAACAACAAACAATTCAAAAAACAAATCAGGAAAACAATCACATTTATAATAGCTACCAAAAAAACAAACAAACCTAGGAATAAATTTAACCAAAGTAGTAAAAGATCTCAACAATGAAAACTCTAGAACACTGCTAAGACAAACTGAAGAGGACACACAAAAAATGGAAAGATATCCCATGTTCATAGATTGGAAAAACTAATATTGTTAAAATGTCCATACTACCTAAAGCAATATACAGATTCAATGCAATCTCTAATAAAATACCAATGACATTCTTCATAGAAATAGAAAAAACAAGCCTAAAATTCATATACAATCATAAAACACCCCGAATACCCAGAACACTCCTGAGCAGAACTAATAAAACTGGAGGCATCACATCACCTGACCTACTACAAAGCTACAGTTACCAGGTAAGCATGGGACTGATCTAAAAACACACACAGACCAACGGAACACAATAGTGAATGCAGAAATAAATCCACACATTTAAGCCAACTCATTTTTGAAAAAGAAGCCAAAAACATACAATGGGAAAAGGACAGTCTCCTCCATAAATGGTGCTGGGAAAATCTGGATATCCATATGTAGAATGAATCTAGACTCCCATCACTTACAATATGAAAACATAACAAAAAACAAATCAAAATAAAGACTTAAATCTAAGACCTGAAAAGATACGATACGATACGATACGATACGATACGATACGATACGATACGAAACATTGGGGAAACACTTCAGGACGTTGGTCAGGGCAAATATTATTTAGGTAACGCTTCAAAAGCACAGGCAACAAAAGCAAAAACAGGTAAATGAGACAACATCAAGCTAAAAAGATCCTGTACAGCAAAGGAAATGACCAACAGAGTGATGAAACAACTTACAGAATGGGAGAAAAGATCTGCAATTTATCTGACAAGGATTAATAACCAGAATATATAAGGAGCAACAAAAAAGCAAGTATGTGATTTTGAAATGCACAAATGATCTGATTAGACATTTCTCAAAAGACATACAAATGGTTAATCGGTATATGAAAAAATGTTCAACATTACTAATAATATTCAGGGGAATGGAAATCAAAACCATAGTAAGCTGGGCATGGTGGCTCACGCCTGTAATCCCAGGACTGGGAGGCTGAGGCAGGCAGATCACAAGGTCAGGACTTCGAGACCAGCTTAGTCAGCATAGTGAAACCCTGTGTCTACTAAAAATATTTAAAAAATTAGCTGGGCATGGCGGAGCACACCTGTAGTCCCAGCTACTCAAGTGGCTGAGGCAGGAGAACCGCTTGGACTTGGGAGGTGGAGCTTGCAGTGAGCAGAGATCGCGCCACTGCACTCCAGACTGGGCGACAGAGCAAGACTCTGTCTCAAAAAAAAAAAAAAGAAAAAAGATATTCTCTTACCCCAGTTAAAATGGCTATTATCAAAAAGACCATAAATAACAGATGCTGGCTACGGATGTAGAGAAAGGGACACTCTGGTACACTGTTGATGGGAATATCAATTAGTACAGCTATTACGGAAAACAGCATGGTCATTTCTCAACCACCATTTAATCCAGCACTCTCACTGCGAGGTATATACCCAAAAGAAAAGAAACCAGTATATCAAAGAGCTATCTACATGCCCATGTTTATCGCACCACTATTCACCACTGCCACGATAGGGAATTAGCCTAAGTGTCCCTCAACAGACGAACAGATAAAATGTAGTATATATAGACAACAGAGTATTATTTAGCCATAACAAAGCATGAAGTCCTGTCATCTGCAGCATCATGGATGAGCCTGAAGGATATCTTATGGTTTTCTTTTCAAAGTCATACTGTGCCTCCTGATACGTAACCTGCTTTCACTCATTTAATAACACATAATGGATATACAGAATATATTTTGCCTGCTACTTTATCTTGCATTAAATGCTCTACCATAATGTGTTTATCCCATTTCTTACAGATAATCTTTTATATTCCTTGTTGGTTTTTACTAATTAAGGCTGCAATGAGCATCCCTGTACAAATATCTTCAATAATTTGTGGTAAATCTGTAGCATATGCTGGATCAAAGGATACGAATATAAAGTTGTCTTTCAAATTAGTTGCACTACTGTATTCTCCCTTACTAACTGTATAGGAGCTTCTGTTTCCTCCTATTTATTTAATCTGACAATCAAATTTGTTAAAAATATCCTTGTCAATGTAATTTGCATTTTAAAGTGTGGTTGAGCATTTCTTCATAGGCTTACTGGCCCACATTTATTTCTTTTTCTTCAAACTACAATACTCACATTGTTGAGTCAGTTTCCTATTGAACACGGGCCTTTTTCTTAGTATCTATAAGAGGTTTCTTAGGTTGAAAGGACTGGAAGTTAAGATTAGTCCTTTTTCACAAATGTGACAAATTTTCATCCTAGTATATCATTTATCTTCGTATTATATCTTTCAAGATTCAGAAGTTCTACAATCAAAATTTGAAGTCAAAGTCCACAAAGAAATTCTATAAAGTCAGCAGCATTCTTAACCTTTTAATTTTTTGGTGTTTTTTGGTCATGGTTAGAAAAACCTTCCCTATTAAAAATGAAAATTTTTGTTTTTTTAATTTTTAATTTTTTTTTCTTGTTTGGAGACAGGGTCTCGCTCTGTTGCCCAGGCTGGAGTGGGGTGATACGATCTTGGCTCACTCCAGCCTTGACCTCCAGGACTCAAGCGATCTTCCCACCTCAGCCTCCTGAGTAGCTGGGACCACAGGAGGGAGCCACTACGCCCAGCTAATTTTTGCATTTTTTGTAGCGATGGAGTTGCACCATGTTTCCCAGGCTGGTTTCAAACTCCTGAGCTTAAGCGATCTGCCCAACTTGGCCTCCCAAAGTGCTGGAATTACAGGCATGAGCCACTGCGCCCAGCCCCAAAATCTTACTTTTATGGTTTCTTTTTTTTTAACCTTTGAATCTCTGCTCTAGTTGAAATGTATTGTGATGTTAGGAGTAGGGTGCATCCTTTTCTACTTAAATGTCCCATTAAATCAGGCAATTCCTCCTACTCTTTCATCTTGCCTTTTTTTTTTTTTCCAGAGGGAGTCTCACCCTGTCATCCAGCTGGAGCAGTGGTACGATCTTGGCTTCCTGGGTTCCTTGGCAACCTCTGCTTCCTGGGTTCAAGCGATTCTCATGCCTCTGCCTCCCAAGCAGCTGTAACCACAGGCACGCA
>NW_026658480.1:3809-4061 GCF_009828535.3 Hylobates moloch | reverse complement strand
CAGGAGTTCGAGACCATCCTGGCCAACATGGTGAAACCCTGTCTCTACTAAAAATACAAAAATTAGCTGGGTGTGGTGGCAGGCGCCTGTAGTCCCAGCTACTCAGGAAGCTGAGGCAGGAGAATCGCTTGAACCTGGGAGGCGGAGGTTGCAGTGACCCAAAATCATGCCACTGCACTCTAGCCTGGGGTCTCGCTTTTGCCCAGGTTAGAGTGCAGTGGCACAATCATAGTGGCTCACTGCAGCCTCAAA
>NW_026658480.1:0-3799 GCF_009828535.3 Hylobates moloch | reverse complement strand
GGTACGATGGCTCCCACCTGTAATCCCAACTCTTTGGGAGGCCAAGGCAGAAGTACCACTTGAGCCCAGAAATTCGAGACCAGCCTGGGCAACATAGCGGCACCCTGGCATAGTAGCGCATGCCTGTAGTTCCAGCTACTGGGGAGGCTGAGGTGGGAGGATCACTTGAGCTCAGGAGGTCCAGGCTGCAGTGAGCCGTGATCATGCCACTACATTCCAGCCTGGGTGACAGAGTGAGACCCTGCCTCAACAAAAAGGGCCGGGCACAGTGGCTCACGCCTGTAATCCCAGCTTAGGATTGGGAGGCTTAGGCTGGTGGATCACTTGAGGTCAGGAGTTCGAGATCAGCCTCACCAACATGGTGAAACCCCATCTCTACTAGAAATACAAAATTAGCCGGTCATGGTGGCAGGTGCCTGTAATCCCAGCTATTCGGGAGGTTGAGGCAGGACAATTGCTTGAACCTGGAAGACAGAGAGGTTGCAATGAGTGGAGATCATGCCACTGCCCTCTAGCCTGGGTGACAAGAGGGAAACTCCGTGTCAAAAAAAACCAAAATGAACAAACAAAAAAAAAGTGCAAACAAAACAAAAAATTAGCCTGGCATGTGTCCCTGTAGTCCCAGCTACTCGGGAGGCTGAGGCAGGAGGATCGCTTGAGCCTAGGAGGCCGAGGCTACAGTGAGCCACGACCATGCCGCTGTATTCCAGCCTGGTGACAAGGGGAGACGCCTTTTCTTTCTCTTTCTTCCTTCCTTCCTTCCTTCCTTCCTTCCTTCCTTCCTTCTTTCCTTCCTTCCTTTCCTCCCTCCTCTCTCTCTCCTTCCTTCCTTCCGCCCTCCCTCCCTGTCTCTCTCTTTCCCTTTATTTCCTTCTTCCTTCCTTCCTTCATTCCCTCTCTCTTTCTTTCTTTTTTTGAGACGGAGTCTCGCTCTGTCGCCCAGGCTGGAGTGCAGTGGTACGATCTCGGCTCACTGCAAGCTCCGCCTCCTGGGTTCACGCCATTCTCCTGCCTCAGCCTCTCCGAGTAGCTGGGACTACAGGCGCCCGCCACCACGCCCGGCTAATTTTTTTTTGTATTTTTAGTAGAGACGGGGTTTCACCGTGGTCTCGATCTCCTGACCTTGTGATCCGCCCGCCTCGGCCTCCCAAAGTGCTGGGATTACAAGCGTGAGCCACCGCGCCCAGCCTTTTCTTGTTTTCTTTCTTTCTTTCCTTTTTTTCTCTCTCTCTTTCTTTCTTTCCTCTTTCTCTCTTTCTTTTTCTTGAGGCTTAAAAAAAAGGTGGAGGTGGGCAGAGTATCTTGACCTAGATTCTAGGATAATGCTCTTTAAACTGCTGGTTAACCAAATAGTAGGTTTTGACATCTATTTATTAGTAGATCCCCATGAGTACGTTTTCAGTGAAATAGAACGTAATAAATAGAAAACATAGAAGTATGGTTTTCTAGAACTTTCCTTTCAGGTATACATCTGTGTTCTGGTACCTGTTGTATTTCTTAAAGTGATCAGCCATCAAAAAAGTTTGAAAGTGATTGTAACCTAGAGGAATCTCTTCCTATTCCAAACTAGATTAATTTTTGACTGGATTAATTTTTGATTGCGGGACACATATCTGTTCTGTAACCTTGGAAAGGTCCTATTTTGTTTCTCTACTCTGTGAAACCACAGTGACTGAATACCTGGCCAGCACTTCAAGAGATTTTTGGGGATTATCTAAATTCCATAGGTGGTATTTTTAAGTCCCTCAGAGAAAGCACTCCTGTGGTGTTATGATATAGGTATTGATTTTTGTCTCCACGATTCCTGGCATCTAACTCCTACTGTCCTCATTATAATGTTGAAGAACTTTAGGCCTCAGGAAACAGAATCTCCCTCTCTGATCTTCTCCTGTCCACCTCTGACCTGCCCCAAGCAGGACTCTAATCTGACTGTGGGTGAAAAGACCCTCATTCCAGAGAGGGTTCTGCCCGCCACCCTCAAGGAAGAAATGCTGCACAGAGAGGCCAAGAAAAGTCTGAGCAGACAGGCTTTGCTGGGTTTAGATCATGCACTTTCTGTCCAATCAGATTTCTTTTTTTTTTTTTTTTTTGAGACGGAGTCTTGCTCTGTCACCCAGGCTGGAGTGCAGTGGTACAATCTCCGTTCACTGCAACCTGTTCCTCCTGGGTTCAAGCGATTCTCCTGTCTCGACCACCCAAGTAGCTGAGATTACAGGTGTGCACCACCATGCCTGGCTAATATTTTTTTTCAGACAGAGTTTCGCTCTTGTTGCCCAGGCTGGAGTGCAATGGCATGATCTCGGCTCACTGCAACCTCTGCTTCGTGGGCTCAAGCAATTCTCCTGCCTCAGCCTCCCGAGTAGCTGGGATTACAGTCATGTACAACCACACCCGGCTAATTTTGTATTTTTAGTAGAGATGGGGTTTCTCCATGTTGGTCAGCCTGGTCTGGAACTCCTGACCTCAGGTGATCCGCCCACCTCAGCCTCCGAAAGTGCCGGGAATAACAGGCGTGTGCCGCTGTGCCTGGCCTGTCCAATCACATTTCTATACGGTGTTCAATCACACCTTTGTAATAAAGTGTCCCATAAAACCCCAAGAGAACTGGGTTGGGAGAACTTCTGGTTAACAGAAAAGGTGGCTCACGCCTGTAATCCCAGGCGTGACAAGATCCGATGGTTTTATAAGGGGAAACCAGTTTCACTTGGCTCCCATTCTCTCTCTTGCCACCGCCATGTAAAAAATGCCTTTTGCCTTCCGCCACGATTGTGAGGCCTCCCTAGCCACGTGGAACTGTAAGACCATTAAACCTCTTTCTTTTGTAAATTCCTCAGTCTTGGGTATGTCTTTTTCAGCAGCATGAAAACAGACTAATACATGTGTTTATGAATTAGAAGACTTAATACTGTTAAGATGATAATACTATCCCAAAGTGATCTATAGACTTGATATAATCCCTATGAAAACCCCAATGTCCTTGTTTGCGGACCTGGAAAATTCAAACCTAATATTCACATGGTATTGGCACCCAAGAGCCAATCTTGAAAAATGAGCAGTTGGAAGACTCACACTTGGTGACTTCAGAATTTACTACAAAGCAACAATAATCAACACAGGTGTGATACTGGTATGAGGATATGCATATAGATTAGTGGAATAGAATTGAAAGTCTGGAAATGACCCACACATCTATAGTCAATTGATTTTTTCTTTTGAGACGGGATTTTGCTCTGTTGCCCTGGCTGGAGTGCAGCGGCGCAGTCACAGTTCATTGTAACCACCACCTCCTGGGCTCAAGCAATCCTCCCACCTCAGCCTCCCGCATAGCTAGTAGCTGGGACTACAGGCATGTGCCATCACACCTGGCTAATGGTTTTTATTTTTAATAGAGATGAAGTCTCGCCGTGTTGCTCAGGCTGGTCTCAAACTTGTGGGCAACAAGAGCAAAACTCTGTCTCCAAAAAAAAAAAAAAAAAAAAAAGAACTCAACAGAGAAAAGGCAGATCATTAAGGCTTCCTTGCCACTTCCTAAGTGCCAGGGACTGTTGTTAATGCCTTTTAAGTGCTAATAGTGATTTAATTGTGACAAGTTCCCTGTGAAGCAGGGACTGTGATTGTTTCCACCTTATGGGTGGGGAAAGGAGGCAGAGAGAGGTGAAGTCACCCAGCTAGTAAATGACAGGACTAGACTGAAACCCAGGCCGTCTGGCTCCAGGTCCTGGCGGGTACCCCATGCTCCATCTTGCCCCATGAACACCCTGGGGTGGGCCAGAGAGGAGTCTTTTCCAACAGGCCGTGC
>NW_026658479.1:0-4062 GCF_009828535.3 Hylobates moloch | reverse complement strand
ATTTGAGAACTTAGTCATTTAAATGTTTCATAACAAATAATGCCATAGACCAAATTATAAAACACTATAAGCAAATTTTAAAGTAATGGAAAAATTTTTTTCAATCCATTTGAAATAGGTTACTATGCAAAATAGCAAAAACATCTGCAAATTAATACTAAAATAAACAGATCTATCTTTGTAAATAAAAAAGAATAAAAATAAATTATTTACAAATTTTATAAACAAACATGAAAAGACTTGCAAAAAGCAATTCACAGAATTGACCAATAAACAAATAATAAGATCTTGAATCTTAATAATCAAATAAATACAAATCAGAACAATGATTTTTTTTATGCATCAGATTGGCAAAGATTAAAATACTTAATACTCATTTGAATGAGGAAGAGACAGGGCATTCTCAACCATTTAAGGAGGGTCCAACGGTACAATATATTTTGTAATACCTATCTTTCTTTCTCTTTGAACTAACAATTCCACTTTTAGTGATTACACACAAATTTATCCAAAGTTGTTATGCAGATAGAATAATCATCACAGTAATGTGTGTAATTACAAGAAGAAAAGAAGGAAAGACAGAAAAAGGAAGGAAGGAAGAAGTGGGGGAGGGAGGGAAGAAAGGAAGGAAGGAAGGAAGAAGTGGGGGAGGGAGGGAGGGAAGGAAGGAAGAAGGGGGGGATGGAAGGAGGGAAGAAAGGAAGGAAGGAAGAAGGGGGGAGGGCGGGAGGGAGGGAGGGAAGGAAGGAAGGAAAAAAAGAAAGAGAAAAGAAAGCTAGCTAGCTTAAGAGACTAGGTACAGAGCAGGGAATATAGAAAAGTTTCTCTAGGTGTAAGTTTGCACGTAAGTTGCATAAAAATTGGAAGACTATGTACCAAACTTTTAACCATACTTATCTCTGAAGAGTTGATAAGGGAATCAAAAAGTCTTGACTAAGCATGTTTTTATGTGTTATTTTGTTTTCTGGCCATTGTTTTCTGTCCAAGCAATAGTCTACTATAGAACATGTTTTATATACTATCTATTAGGGTAGGAGAAATTGGTAAATGACAATTATCAAATTCAAAAACAAAGAACAGTTTAGAACTTCTAAAAGTGATGAATTAAAATGACTCCCAAAGCTCTTAGGGATCTCTAGGAACAACACCGTTTCCCAAAAAAGTCTCTTCTACTTGGTATCTATCATTTAGAAAATTAGGGAGAAAGTTTGGGGAAAATAACTTTAATTCATTATGCATCATACTTGCCATTTTTCTGTTTACTTCCTTTTCTCCACTCTAGTGCTCAAAATGCTTGAGGAAAAAGAGTCAAAATGCACAGTCTCAACTTCAGCAAAGAGCCGATTCTATTATGTAAAAATTTCATAAACCAAATAAGAACTATATAAGAAAGTTGTGAAATATTTTTCACGTGAAGATGGTACAATTGAAGCAGATTGAAATAAGTCCTCCCTGACATTTAGAGATGTCCTGGAACCCAGTTGACAGTCATGCATACTCAATCTATAAGTTTAGAGAGGCACTCTTTGTGGAACCTATCTCAGACAAGTAAGAGACAAATCTGGCACATAAATTATCTCCCTTCCTCTCTCTAGAAGGACTGTCATAAGACTAGTGGATCATGCAGTCTCCCCAGCAATAGTCTTACCAAATTAAACAGTCATTATACTTGACATCAAGCGATGGCTAACTCAGTAACTCACCCCCTCATATTCGTTTTCTTTACTTCCTGCCCCACTCCCTTTTCCCTGTCTCCCACATCTCAAAGACTACACTCCCCAGGAAAGTCTTAAAACATAAATATTTGCCTAACACTACTTTCTTGGAAACTGTTGCCTGGCATGAGTTTTCTCTATTTAAGATGCAAAAACTAAAATTTTGAAAATTAAACTATGATTTCAAAAACATGTAGAATTGCAGTTCTATGACTTGATTATGATGATTTAGCTCTGTGTCCTTAGACAAATCAATTAGTTTCTCAGAACTCAACTTTCCAATTGGTAAAACTCATTTTCTTCTTAATAGCCATTTATTTCACTTATGCTATGTCCCAGATGTTTTACTAAACACTAGTGATAAAATGATAAATAATACTAGTCAAGATCCTCAGTATTCCAGATAGACAAGTACATTGGATATTATGGTAAAATGTACTAACTGCAATGACAGAGTTATTAAAAAAAATTATGGGTGCAAGAGAAGGAGCAGCTAACTCATCCTTAGTGCTTTAAAAAGAAGAAAGTCTTCCTGGATGAATCAGTATCTGTAAAGGTTCTTAAAGGATATGTAATTTTAGGTAAGAAATCATGTTAGAAAGGACATTCTAGGCAAGAAAATAGCATGGAAAAAACACCCTGAAAGAAATCTATTTATGAAATACAGAACAGATTACTGAAGCAAAAAATCAGAAAGCCAAAGATGAGTAATGAATGAAGAAAAGTAGACAAGGCTGTGTTTGCACCATTAAGACTTTGGGCTCTGCTGAAAGTGGCAGGGAGGCCATAAAGATTTCTCAGTAGAGGCCGGGCGTGGTGGCTCATGCCTGTAATCCTAGCGCTTTGGGATGCCGAGGCGGGCGGATTGCCTGAGGTCAGGAGTTTGAGACCAACCTGGCCAACATGGTGAAACCCTGTCTCTACTAAAAATACAAAAAAATTAGCCGGGTGTGGTGGCATGCATCTGTAATCCCAGCTACTTGGGAGGCCGAGGCAGGGGAACTGCTTGAACCAGGGAGGTGAAGGTTGCAGTGAGCCAAGATCGCACTACCGCACTCCAGTCTGGGCGACAGAGTGAGACTCCGTCTCAAAAAAAATAAAAAATAAAAAAATAAATTTCTCAGTAGAATGGCATAGTTGCATAAACTCTTCCCAATAGTTTTTTCTCCCTCAAATTCTGTGATTCTATAACCCTATATTTTGTAATAAAAAAGAGGTTAAAAGTGGCATTTTGTTGAAGTTATATAGATTCTATGGTAGTGTGCTAGCAACAATATTTAAATAAAAGTTATTAATCATTTGATAACACAAGATCAATTCCGTATACATGATTTCATCAGACCACATCTGGAATGCTTTTATTATTTATAGGAAATATATTTTAGAAAAAATATTTTGAATCTGACAATATCCAAAAAGTTTCCAAGATTATGAAACATTCAGAAAACAATTACTCAGGAAAAAAAAAAAGTACTTTCTGTCTTCAAATTTCAAACAGCTGTCATGTGAAAAAAAAAAAAAGAAACAAACCTATGCAATGTAGCTGAAGCCTACAGATTTAAGATATAACTGTAATCTGCGAAAAAGTTATAGGAAGCAAAATTCCAGCTTAATATATAAAAACAGAACATGACATAATTTAAGTTTTTCAAGAAAACATAAACCATCTTTGACCATAAAACTTCAAACAGAGCTTAGAAACAATCTGTTTTGTAAAAAACAGGTGCTGGTCCCTGGACATGAAATAATAACTTACCCACCCACCATTTAAAAAAACTCTAAAAAACTGAAAAAAAAATGTTTAAAAGTTGAGTTTAGACATTGGGCATTAGACAGTAGAATACTGTAATATCTGAGAGAAGAGGGAAAAAATGAGACCTTGATCACTTTAGATTTCTACCCGGTACATTTTCTAGACCATGGAGTAGGGGGAAGAAAGCCAAGCAGAAAACCATAGACTCCACTGGTTTGAAAAGACAGATGGAGTTTAGAAAGGCTAGGATACCTGGAATTTTCAAGACAGAGCACAGAAAAAGGATGCTACTAAGAAAAGGAGTTCCAAAAATACACATAGGCATTCCCTTAAATATGTTGCTGAATACTAAGATACATGTGCATAGGGTGAAACTTTATGAGGCAAAGAATTAAAAAGCTGAATAATTTCCAGGACTTACATTGGTCTGGGAAATGTTTGAGTTTCAACTAGGAAGAATAGAGACACTTTGTTGAACATCCTAACCATTGTGTAGAGCATAATTAGAGACATATACCAGCCCCTGTATTAAAGCTTATTTAAGGGTAAAGCTAATTTAGGTCCACTCTAATAAAGTTTATACATAAGTTACAA
>NW_026658478.1:0-4064 GCF_009828535.3 Hylobates moloch | reverse complement strand
AAGCAGTCTGGTACTGGCATGCAGACAGACATACAGAAGGGAATAAACAGAATCCAGAAATAAATGCCATATACAATTATCAACCTACAATGGATCACGATCTAAATGTAAAACCTAAAACTAGAAAACTGTTAGAAGAAAACACAGGCTAAAAGCGAGACACTGGAATTGACAATGATTTCTTGGATATGACACAAAGGTACCGGCAAAAAAAGAAAAAACAGGTAAGTCATATCTCTGACAAGACATGAGACGCAGAATACACACAGAACTCCTAAAACTCGACAATAAAACCAAACACCCTAATTAAAAATGGTCAAGGAACTCATACAGACATTTTCCCAAAGACGACACACAAATGGACAATAAACACATGAAAAGATACGTCACTTATCATTATAGAAATGCAAATCAAAACTACAATGAGATGTCACCTCACACCCATTAGCCTGGCTACTATTAAGAAAACAGAAAATAAAAAGTGTTGGTGAGGATGTGGAGAAATTGGAATCCTTGTGCACTTCGGTGGAAATACAAAATTTTACAACCAGCTGGGTGTGGTGGCTCACGCCTGTAATCCCAGCACTTTGGGAGGCCGAGGCAGGCGGATCACCTGAGGTCGGGAGTTTGATACCAGTCTGACCAACATGGAGAAACCTCTCTCTACTTAAAAAACAACAAAAAAACAAAAAAAAAAACAAAATTAGCCGGGCGTGGTGGCACATGCCTGTAATCCCAGCTACTCGGGAGGTTGAGGCAGGAGAATCACTTGAACCCGGTAGGCGGAGGCTGTGGTGAGCCGAGATCGCGCCATTGCACTCCAGCCTGGGCAACAAGAGCAAAACTCCATTTCAAAAAAAAAAAAAAAGAAAAAAAAGGCCCACAGGCAATATGATGCTCTGTTCTGGACATACCTCTAATGTAATTACTCTCACATTTTGCTGGGAGTTATTTGTTAAACTTGTCTCTTGCACAAACACCTAGTAGGCTCGTAGAGGACAGAGACAATGTTCTATTCATCTTCAAAGCACATATTCAAATATCAAAAAAGACCATGCACAAAACATTAGCTCTTAAAGCATTTTCAACAATAATTACATGACAGCTTTTCAGAACTGATAGAAATAAAGGTTTGAAACATCTAGTTTTAAAGCAGAGTATTTACTCTAGGGTGCAAATAAGCTTCTGGATTTAATAGGCTGGTATTATAGAGATTATGTGTTTACACTCCCAGTAAGAAGAACTAGTAACTGTCACCTACTCTGTACTCAGTTTCTATGTGGAGAAACTGAGGCTCTCAGAAGTTGAGTAATTTCCACACCATCACACATGTAGAAACAGGTGAAGCTAGGATGTGGTAGAGTCAGGTATGACTATAAAGTCCACGTTCTTTCTGCATTATTAAGCAGCCATTAGATATTATCTTTATCTGTGCCACTCTGTACGATAAGCGTAATTCTGATTTGTAGAGGGCTTTCATAAAGTACAAACAATATGATCAATGTGAAAGTATTCTGAAAAGTATAAAGTGTTCTACAAATAATGAAAGACTACATACTTTTTAAAAAGTTATCATCTATGTATCTTTCCAATTTGCCTGACTCTCAAACTCATTTTAAAGGAGTCAGGTTGGCGTTACCCCCCATTTTAATAGATGAAGGGGGTATAAACTCAGAGAGGGCAACTTGAGTGACAAAGACAGACTAGATTCTAAATCTTTTCTTCTGTTTTTATTTCTAATACATCCTAACGCATCTAAATGTAAAATAGTGGATCTTTTAAGAATACGTATTCACTTAATATGTTGAAATTGGGTTATATGTTAGTATGGATTTTAAATTTTACTTGGGGACAGATATTTTAGTCAATTATTTTAATTTTATAATGTACATATTATACTTGACTAATTAGGAACACACTTATTCTGGAAAACGAGGTACGCTCATCGGCTTCTCACGTAACAACAAAAATGGTAAAACTATCTTTCGTGAACTTCTGTAGTGTATTTAAAACCTAAAGTGAAGCTATGCAGAATAAATAGGTCTTTTTTTGTGTGTATCCTCAATAAATATCCTCATTTAAAAAAAAAAAAAACTTGTTCCTTAGTTTGCTGTCTCAGAGAAATATGAGGTAACACTAAAAACATGAACAGCTAAGATTATGTGCTAGTACTTGACATGCATTAAGCATCCTCTCGATCACTGTAAACCACCTCAAGTTAGTACTCCTGTCTATCTTCAGTGTTACAGATGAGTAAATGGAAGTTCACTGTGGTTAAGTAAAGTGTGTAGTTACATAGGTTAAGTGGTAGGACTGGAATTCCAACCCCAGGTCATTCTGACTTTAAAATGTATATTTTTATAAGACTATGCAAGATCTCAACAATTTTCAAATGTAGTGGGATGCTAAGTTAAGGTTGCTGGGAGTAAATAAATGAGAGAATTCTGAATAGGAAAAGACAGGCTCCCAAATGAATATAAAGAGACTGGTACAAATTCTCAAAGGATTCCAGAAAACTATTTTAACACCAAAAAATTGACTGAAGTGAGAAGAGTAAAATAAACTTTCAAATCTACTTAAAAAAAAAAAAAAAACTGTACTAATAAACTCTACATATTTGGAAAGATGTTACATTATTACGATGCTGTAATAACCCTTGAACTGTTTGCTCAGAATTATATTTTATTTATAAATTCAATTTTTTCCTGCGATATAGACAGAATATCCATTTGGATTCATCTATTCATTGTTGGTTTTATGACTTAATTTTTAATTATTTTCATAGTCAAAAATTATACGGTAGTATTATTACAATGATTACAATTCAGTCTTATTACAGTAAGGCTGGAATCATTATAACATTGTAATTTCCCCTAGAATCCTTGGTTGTATGGATGTTCCTACTGACTTCACTTTTTAGGAGAGGGGAAGGGCACTGAGATGTGAATAATCACAGTTGATATCTCATTTTTTCCCCAATGGAGATTATTTTGAAACTGTTTACACAGCAAACGTATGTTTATCCAGATTTTAGGCTACAGATCAATAACGGCAAAAAAAATCTATGGGTTCATTTATTTACACTTTAAATGAGATCGTGATCTTTCACACCAAAGATGTTTATTATTATCTTTAATACTACTACCATTATTTTGACTTTGGATAACTGTTGGAAGGGCAGTTAATGTCTCAAGCCACCCTTGGAAGTAGTAAAGCTTTGAAAAACTAAAAATGATTACACTCTCTCACATTTGGCTATTATTTTTAAACTGTTACACATAATTTCTTAAAAGTAAAATTTTACAACAGATTTACAGAAAAGTTGTGAAGATAGCACAGAGCATTCCCATATACTCCAGATATGTTGGCTATTATTTTTACCTAATAAATGTGAAGTGTGTTATCTAATCAAATAATATAAGAATGAATATTTCCAAAGAAGATAAATATATAACAGGAAACAAAGTGTTAAATAAAATGATACACTGGTACAAGATCAGGAGTACAATGATTTTTACTAACTTTAGAAGAATAAAGTTTTCTAAAGTAAAAATGTTTAAAAACTGTTTTAAGCGGATTTCTAAGTACAAAGGCATGAAAACAAATCTAAGGTTCAATATTATGAAGTTCACTGTGTCCCATTTCACAGACAACCTAACAAAATGGCAAATCTTGACTCCACTTATATTAAATCCCAAATGTTTAAGTCCCTAAAACTACTAACCGAAGCCCAAGGTAAATTACCAAATTACAAAAAACAGCCCAAACAGTTTTAAAAAAGAACACAAATGAAACATTAAAAGCAAATGAAATTTTTATCAAGAAAAAAGAAACTAATAAAAACCTGTGGTATGGTGGGTAGGATGACAGTATTCTCAGCAGGGACTGGCAGGACAGGGATCACAGGGACAGTGGGAGGAGAGGGAAGAACAGCTTCTGTTGGCTAAAAATCATCAATGACAGAAAATCAGGAAAAACACCAAAATAAAAGGGAAACACATAACAAAAAAACTGTGCCATAAAGGTAAATTATAGTTTTCAGAAATAACTATGCAACAGGAAAA
>NW_026658477.1:0-4065 GCF_009828535.3 Hylobates moloch | reverse complement strand
ATAGTGTAAAAAGGAATATCTTCAAATAAAAACTACACAGAAGCATTCTGTGAAACTTCTTTCTGTTCTGTGCATTCCACTAACAGAGTTGAATCTTACTTTTTACTGAGCAGTTCTGAAACACTCTTTCTGTAGAAACTGCAAGTGGACATACAGAGCGATAAGGGGCCTATAGTGGAAAAGGTTTATCCTCAAATAAAAACTACACAGAAGCATTCTGTGAAACCTCTTTCTGTTGTGTGCATTCAACTAACCGAGTTGAAGCTTACTTTTGATTGAGCAGTTCTGAAACACACTTTCTGTTGAAACTGCAAGTGGACATTCGGAGCCCTAAGGGGCATACACTGGAAAAAGGAATATCTTCAAATGAAAACTACACAGAAGCACTCTGTGAAAATTCTTTCTGTTCTGTGCATTCAACTAACAGAGTTCAAGCATACTTTTGTTTGAGTAGTTCTGAAACACACTTTCTATAGAAACTGCAAGTGGACATTCGGAGCGGTAAGGGGCCTATAGTGGAAAATGGAATATCCTCAAATAAAAAATACACAGAAGCATTCTGTGCAAGTTCTTTCTGTTCTGTGCATTCAACTAACAGAGTTGAAGCTTACTTTTGATTGAGCTGTTCTGAAACACTCTTTCTGTAGAAAATGCAAGTGGAGATTCGGAGCTCTAAGGGGCCTATTATGGAAAAAGGAATATCCTCAGATAAAAACTACACAGAAGCATTCTGTGAATCTCCTTTCTGTTCTGTGCATTCAGCTAAGAGAGTTGCAGTTTGTTTTTGATTGAGGAGTTCTGAAACTCTCTTTCTGTAGAAACTGCAAGTGGACACTCGGAGCGCTAAGGGGCCTATAGTGGAAAAAGGAATATCTTCAAATGAAAACTACACAGAAACGTTCTGTGAAACTTCTTTCTGTTCTGTTCGTTCAACTAACAGAGTTGAAGCTTACTTTTGATTGAGCAGTTCTGAAACACACTTTCTGTTCAAACTGCAAGTGGACATTCGGAGCGCTAAGGGGCCTATAATGGAAAAAGGAATATCTTCAAATAAAAACTACACAGAAGCATTCTGTGAAACGTCTTTCTGTTCTGTGCCTTCACCTAAGAGAGTTGAAGCTTACTTTTGATTGAGCAGTTCCGTAACACTCTTTCTGTAGAAACTGCAAGTGGACATTCCGAATGCTAAGGGGCCTCTAGTGGAAAAAGGAATATCCTCAAATAAAAACTACACAGAAGCATTCTGTGAAACTTCTTTCTATTCTTTGCATTCAACTAACAGAGTTGAACCTTACTTTTGTTTGAGCAGTTCTGAAACACTCTTTGTGTAGAAACTGCAAGTGGACATTCGGAGCGCTAAGTGGCCTATAGTGGAAAAAGGAATATCTTCAAATGAAAACTACACGGAAGCATTCTGTGAAACTTCTTTCTGTTCTGTGCATTCAACTAACAGAGTTGAAGCTTACTTTTGATTTAGCAGTTCTGAAACACTCTTTCTGTGGAAACTGGAAGTGGACATTTGGAGCGCTAAGGGGCCTATAGTGGAAAAAGGAATATGTTCAAATAAAAACTACACAGAAGCATTCTGTGAAACTTCTTTGTGTTCTGTGCATTCAACTAAGAGAGTTGAAGCACACTTTTGATTGAGCAGTTCTGAAACACTCTTTCTGTAGAAACTGCAAGTGGACATTCGGAGCTCTAAGTTGCCTATAGTGGAAAAAGGAATATATTCAAATAAATACTACACAGAAGCATTCTGTGAAACTTCTTTCTGTTCTGTGCATTCAACTAACAGAGTTGAAGTTAACTTTTGATTAAGCAGTTCTGAAACACGTGGACATTGGGAGCGTTAAGAGGCCTATAGTGAATAAAAAAGGGATATTTTGCATTCTGTGAAACTTCTTTCTGTTCTGTGCATTCAACTAACAGAGTTGAACCTTACTTTTGATTGAGCAGTTCTGAAACACTCTTTCTGTAGAAAGTGCAAGTGGACATTCAGAGCACTAAGTGACGTTTAGTGGAAAAAGGAATATCCTCAAGTAAAAACTACACAGAAGCATTCTGTGAAGCTTCTTTCTGTTCATTGCATTCAACTATCAGAGCTGAAACTTACTTTTGATTGATCAGTTCTGAAACACTCTTTCTGTAGAAACTGCAAGTGGACATTCGCAGCGCTTAGGGGCCTATAGTGGAATAAGTAATATCTTCAAATAAAAACTACACAGAAGCTTTCTGTGAAACGTCTTTCTCTTCTGTGCATTCAGCTAACAGAGTTGAAGCTTACTTTTGATTGAGCAGTTCTGAAACACTTCCTGTAGAAACTGCAAGTGGACATTCAGAGCGCTACGGGACGTATAGTGGAAAATGGATTATCCTCAAATAAAAACTACAGAGACGCATTCTGTGAAACTTCTTTCCGTTCTTTGCATTTAACTAACAGGGCTGAAGCTTACTTTTGATTGAGCAGTTCTGAAACACTCTTTCTGTAGAAACTGCAAGTGGACATTTGCAGCGCTAAGGGGCCTATAGTGGAAAAAGGAAAATCTTCAAATAAAAACTACACAGAAGCATTCTGTGAAACTTCTTTCTGTTCTGTGCATTCCACTAACAGAGTTGAATCTTCCTTTTGCCTGAGCAGTTCTGAAACACTATTTCCGTAGAAACTGCAAGTGGACATTCGGAGCGCTAAGGGGCCAAAAGTGGAAAAAGGAATATCTTCAAATAAAAACTACAAATAAGCATTCTGTGAAACTTCTTTCTGTTCTGGGCATTCCACTAACAGAGGTGAACCTTACTTTTGACTGAGCAGTTCTGAAAGAGTCTTTCTGTAGAAACTGCAAGTGGACATACAGAGCGATATGGGGCCTATAGTGGAAAAAGGATTATCCTCAATTAAAAACTATACAGAAGCATTCTGTGAAACTTCTATCTGTTCTTTGCATTCAAC
The DNA here is from genome assembly GCF_009828535.3 of Hylobates moloch. NCBI lineage: Eukaryota > Metazoa > Chordata > Mammalia > Primates > Hylobatidae > Hylobates > Hylobates moloch. The sequence goes on along the minus strand of NW_026658477.1, from coordinate 1,118 downwards.
TAACAGAGTTGAAGCTTACTTTTGATTGAGCAGTTCTGAAACACTCTTTGTGTAGAAACTGCAAGTGGACATTCGGAGCCCTAAGGGGCCTATAAAAGAAAAAGGAATATCCTCAAATAAAAACTACACAGAAGCATTCTGTGAAACGTCTTTCTGTTCTGTGCCTTCACCTAACAGAGTTGAAGCTTACTTTTGATTGCGCCGTTCTGTAACACTCTTTCTGTAGAAACTGCAAGTGGACATTCCGAGTGCTAAGGGGCCTCTAGTGGAAAAAGGAATATCCTCAAATAAAAACTACACAGAAGCATTCTGTGAAACTTCTTTCTATTCTTTGCATTCAACTAACAGAGTTGAACCTTACTTTTGATTGAGCAGTTCTGAAACACTATTTCCGTAGAAACTGCAAGTGGACATTCGGAGCACTAAGTGGCCTATAGTGGAAAAAGGAATATCTTCAAATGAAAACTACACAGAAGCATTCTGTGAAACTTCTTTCTGTTCTATGCATTGAACTAAGAGAGTTGAAGCACACTTTTGGTTGAGCAGTTCTGAAACACTCTTTCTGTAGAAACTGCAAGTGGACATTCGGAGCTCTAAGGTGCCTATAGTGGAAAAAGGAATATATTCAAATAAATACTACACAGAAGCATTCTGTGAAACTTCTTTCTGTTCTGTGCAGTCCGCTTACAGAGTTGAACCTTACTTTTGACTGGGCAGTTCTGAAAGACTCTCTGTAGAAACTGCAAGTGGACATACAGAGCGATAAGGGGCCTATAGTGGAAAAAGGATTATCCTCAAATAAAAACTACACAGAAGCATTCTGTGAAACTTCTTTCTGTTCTTTGCATTCAACTAACAGAGTTGAAGCTTACTTTTGATTGAGCAGTTCTGAAACACTATTTCTGTAGAAACTGCAAGTGGACATTCGGAGCGCTAAGGGGCCAAAGGTGGAAAAAGGGATATCTTCAAATAAAAATTACAAATAATTATTCTGTCAAACTTCTTTCTGTTCTGTGCATTCCACTAACAGAGTTGAAGCTTACTTTTGATTGACCATTTCTGAAACACTTTTTCTCTAGAAACTGCAAGTGGACATTCTGTGCGCTGAAGGGCCTATA
>NW_026658476.1:0-4065 GCF_009828535.3 Hylobates moloch | reverse complement strand
TCAATCCTAAGATTACTCTCAATGTACTCACTATTTTCATTCACATATTAGGATACCCCATGCTCCAGTCTCCTCATTAGTTTACCTTCTTCACATAATAGAAAATGTTCCTTCTACCAAAATAACTTTTTCCTCCTTTGCTCCAACTATACTATTATTTTTAAAATCCTCACTGGCTTTTCATTGCCCTTCAGATTCAACTTTTTCATCTTCACTTTCAAGTTTAGTTATCATTATTCCGACCTCTTAGCCATTCCTACATTAAATTGTTCCCTCTGTTTTGCTCAAGGACATATTCTATTTTGTCTTCTATAAAGATTATATTTTTAATATGCAAATGAGTATGCTAGGTACGTATCTCTGTATCCATTTGCCATATACTTTTAATAAAAGAATAGATTATATACTCCATAAATTATCACGCTTCATTCTCTCCTAAGTGAATGTGCAGGCAACACAAAGGGCCTGACTTTTCCGTTCCGGGCTACAAAGGTGCTACAGATATCTTGGATTTATTTTCCAGAAGGGGGTGGTGACATGTGTTAAGATGGAGTTATAATGGTATATTGTTGTCTAACTCATTTTATAGGTCAGCAAACCTCCAATTTCAGATGTAACGTTTTAGCCTTTTTCATTCTGCCATACTAGGAACAGAGGAATGGTAAGCTAAGGGTGACAAGGGCAGTAATAATTAGAACATTTATTTCAGTGGACATTTGAATATTCTCTTACATAGGTTAATTCAGAATTATGATAAACCCATTGGCCAGGAAATGTCTGTAGCTTTCACTGGATTTCTAATGCATAGTAACATGTGAATTGCTATACTAATATTTTTAAGGGCACTAGATGTTCATTTCTCTTTCACATGAATGAAGGCTAAAGTAGTGGTTACAGGGCTGGTATGGCAGCTACATGGTGTCCTCGGAGACTCTAGCTCCTTCACCTTTTCACTCCATCATCCTTGTGTTATGTTGCTTAGATCTACAGCTCTCACCATAATACCTGTATTTCAGAAAGGAAGAAGGAAAAGGGAAAAGAGCAAACAGGGTACTTGCAGGCTGAACCAGCCCTCTGTAAGAAAATTGCCTAGAGGCCTTATCGCGATTCCTAGACATCACTGGTGGCATCAGTGCCACACGACCAAAGGAAAGGGAATGTAGTTTTAAAATGGGTCATTGCTATTCCAAATAAAATCAGGGTTTTATTATAAAAAGAAATGAAGTGTTGATACACGCCAGAATGTGGATGAACATCAAAAAGATTATGCTAAGTGAAAGAATCCAGACACAAAAAGTCACATATTGTGTGAATTCATTTATATTAAATATAAAGAATAGGTAAATCTATAGAAACAGAATGTAGATTGGTAATTGCCAAGAGCTGGGGGTAGGGGAAGTGGGAGAGATGGGGAACACACCTGCTTAATGGGTACAGCATTTTCTCCTGGATAGATGAAAATATTTTGGAACTAGATAGAGATGGTAGTTGCACAGCGCTGTGAATGTTCTAAATGCCACTGAATGTTTCACTTTAAAATGACTGATTTTATGTTATACAAATTTCACTCGATAAACAAATAATTGAGTATATATTTTTAAAGTATGTTTTTGTCAGTAAGGCAGAAGGGAAGAAAGAATATTGACTAGATAAACAGTAATCTCTACCATTGTATCTATTCTTTCAGTTGGCAGAGAAACATGTATTCAGCACCTACTATGCAACAGATAATGAGCTAAGCTACAGGGATGAAGGTGATTGACAAGTCTCTGACCTTATATTTTGCCCAGAAACATCTGATGAAAAAATATACATATAAAGACAAATCCCAGTTGAGGGACATCCTACAAAATACCTAGTGAGTACTCTTCAAAACTGTCAGGGTCCTCAAAAACAAGGAAAATCTGAAAAACCGTCACAGCCAAGGTTAGCCTATTGATATATGATGATTAAATGTAATGCGATTATCTAGATGAGATCCTGGAACAGAAGAAGAATATTAAGGAAAACTGAGGAAAGCTGAATAAAATGTTGACTTTAGTTAGTAACATATACTGGCTCATTAATTATGACAAATGTACCATACCTTTGCCAGTTATTAATAACAGGGAAAACTAAGTGTAGGGGTATACAGAAACTCTCTGTACTAACTGTAATAATACTGCATATCTCGAATAGTACTTTACAAAGTTTATTTTTTATAAAGGGAACAGATGGTATTTCTTTAAATTTCATACCCCTTCCCCACTTTTCAATTCCCTTTTCTGAATCCTAAAGTACTTTTATCAAAGAGTGATTGTATATGTAATATACATTGATTATCTACTATGTGCTAAGTACTAGGTTAGGTTCTTTACATAATGTATCACTTAATTTTCCTCACAATCTTGTGTATTATCCTAAGTTTACAGTGAAGTAATTGATGCTCAGAAAGGTTATGTAACTTGGCTGATGACAGCAAATAGCCAAAATATACAGGAGTGAAAACGATCTGCCTCCTACATTTTTCCAATATGTCAAGTTGCCTTTCTTGTAAAAGACTTGTCCAATTTTTATCACAGTGTCATCAACATAGTAACATGTGATATTTGAGTGTGTGCGTGTGTGCGTGTGCGTGTGCGCGTGTGTGTGTGTGTGTGTGTGTATTTACCCAGCATAAGCTTGGAGAACAGATCGCAGTTCTCAGTACATGTGGCTCAGGTGGGCTGAACATATTCTTTATCTTAGTGCTGGGCAGATGACCCAAGATTGGCCAATCAGGGTAACATATCTCCTTGGCCACTAGGGTTGATTCCAGCGTGGGCATGTGATCAAAGCATGTGATCAAAATCAGACCAAACAAAAATGTGGAGCTTTCTAAAATGGAGGGCACCAAGAATCATGTAAGTCTGAGGTAGCCAGGGGCCATTTTAGTCACCAGAAAGATAGGGCCTCAGGGCCTCACAGATAATAAAGTTACCACAGGGACTCAGAGAAATGAACAGTTAAGAAATGGAGAGACAGACAGAGACAGGAAGAGAAGAAGGGGATGAGGGAGAGTGACACACAGAGAGAGAAACAAAGTACTAATAATATCAATTGAGCTCCCGGATTCAACTTTATCTGAGGACAATGACAGTCCTACCACTGGAGTGCTCAGTGACTGAGTCAGTATTTTTCTTTGAACTATTTTCAGTTAGATTTCTGTCACTTGTCCCTCAGAGAGCTGTAATATAGGAAATTTGTGTTAAAAAGCAATATTTTTAAAAATAACGTGAGCTTTTCTTTCAGCCAATTGTTGTCTAAAATTAAAAGCAAATATTTAACAACTACGTAAACAAAGATTTAATAATATCTACAAAACCTTCTTAGAAATGAAAAGAATCAAACGTATAATTTAACACTTTTAGATTCATTATAAATAGAGCATTCTATGTTCAAATGTATTTGGCTCAGCAATGTGCGTGTGTGTGTGTGTGTGTGTGTGTGTGTGTGCCATTTCCCATATAATACTGAAACTAAGAATGTCCTAAAGTAATTAAATTTATATGCCTCTCACACACTTTATAGTTAACTCAGCCGACAATTTACTCAATCAGTGAATCATTTATTCAAGCATTTAAGGATAAAATAGTGTTAATTGATGAAGCCACAATAAAAAATGATTAAGATATGGTTTCTATGTCCTTAAGATGCTCAGTCCAGAGAATGACGCATATCAAACAATTTTTTAAAAAGCCTAATTTTTAATATGATGTGTAATAATAAGAATAAATTTGTCGGCCGGGCACAGTGGCTCACGCCTGTAATACCATCACTTTGGGAGGCCAAGGCGGGTGGATCACTTGAGGTCAGGAGTTCGAGACCAGCCTGGCCAACATGGTGAAACCCCTTCTCTCCTAAAAATACAAAAATTAGCCAGGCGTGGTGACGGGCACCTGTAATCCAAGCTACTCAGGAAGCTGAAGCAGGAGAATCGCTAAAACCCAGGAGGCAGAGGTTTCAGTGAGCCGAGATCAAGCCACTGCAGTGACAGAGTGAGACTCCATCTCAAAAAAATAAAAATAAATAAATAAATAAATAAAT
>NW_026658475.1:0-4066 GCF_009828535.3 Hylobates moloch | reverse complement strand
CTAATGTATTTTGGTGAAATAGCTGGAAAAGAGATTTCTGGATTATACAGTAATTGTATTGGGAAACTTATATATGCCTTTTTTCTCTCTCTCTCTCTTTTTTTTCGTGATGTATCTTTTCAGAACTTTTGACTATTTTTCAAACTTGGTTGTTTATTTTCTTGTTGTTGAATTTGGAGAGTTCTTTTTGTATCCTGCATATAAGAAATTTGTGGAATATGTTATTCAAAAATATTTTCCCCCAGTCTGTAGCTTGTCTTTTCATTCTCTTAATAGTGTCTTTCACAAAGCAGAAATTTTAATATGGTAAAGTCCAATACATATAGATATGTGTATACATGTATATATGTGTATATATATGTATGTATATAAAAGTTGTGTGGGTTTATATTTAGATCTATGACCTACTTTGAGATAATTTTAGTACAAGATGTGAGGTATAGGTCAATGCTCATTTTTTACATATGCACTTCCAATTATTCAAGTAATATTTGTTGAAAACACTAGCCCTACTTGATTTAATTGCTTTTGCCCTTTTGTAAGCAAAAACATCCAGTTGATTATATTTGTGTAGATATATTCCTTGTCTCTCAATTCTATTCTTTTGATCTACACATCTATTCTTTTGTCAATACCACCCAGTCTTAATTATTGTAGTTTCAAAATTTCTTCCACCTTTTCAAAATTGTTTTGGCTATTTTAATGGCAATGCCTTTATATATACATTTTAGAGTCAACTTATTGATATCTATCTATAAGAATATGTGATGGTATTTTCACTGGAATTGAATTGAACCTATAGATTAATTTGATAGCCTAACAACATTTAGTTTTCTAACGTCATGTGCATGCTATATTTCTCTATTTAGTTCTCATTGATTGCTTTCAACAGTGTTTTGTACTTTATAGCATATATATCTCTAATTTATTTTGTTATACATACTTATACTATGTACTTAATATTAGATACTTATTTCTTCTATGTTAAATGTTATATTTTTATTTTAAATTCCAATTGTTTACTGCCAATATATAGAAATATAATTTAATTTAATTGTATAGTTATCATATATCCTCTGACCTTGATAAATGCAAAAAGTATTTCTAGGAGCATTTTATAGATTGTTTGGGATTTTCTACTTGACAGAAATGTTGAATTCCAGCCCCTTTCTCGGGGCAAGAGGTGGTTTGTTATTTTCTTTTTTTTCCTTTTTCTTTTTTCTTTGCAACTGCAATGAGTATTCACCAGAGTCCTTTGGGTGACAGTATGTGCTGTCCTTAAATTAACATAGATGAACATATCTGTTCTATAAGGTATTGCTATGGTTTGAACATCCCCTCTAAATCTCATGTTCAAATTTCATTGCCATTTCAATGGTTAATACCAACCAATAGAGGTGGGACTTTTAGGAGGTAATTCAGGATAATGTCCCTCCCTTTTAGGAAGGACATTCAGGAGCTCTGGCTTCATGAATGGATTAATGGTGTTATCTCAGGAGTGTGTTAGTTACATTGGGAGTCTGGCCCTCTTTTTCTCTCTTTCTTGCATGCTCTTACTTTTTATCATCTTCTCTAGCTATGGGATGCCTACCATAACGTAATAATGCAGCAAGAAGGCCCTCATCAAATGCAACCTAATTATCTTGGACTTTCCAGCCTCCAGAGTCATGACCCAAATAAAATTCTATTGTTTATAAATTACCCAATCTGTAGTATTCTGTTATAGCAACACTAAATGGACTAAGACAGATATACAGAAGTCAGAGTGAATTGCCTGCCCCTATACTAGGTACTAAGGAGTACACATTCTCCAGACTCACTTCAGTCATTTCTGTGAGCAACATGTGAAGTTTGTGGAGTAAACAACTGCAAGAAGATGCAGAGTCTATAACTGTGGCCACTAGGAGTTTCATGATCTCTCACTAGTGTACACTTGGCCTCTACCAATACACCAATCACCCTAACTCAACTATTCTTAATGGCGTCTAGCTCTATCTACAAGTAGACCATTGCTATCATCTCATTTCTTCCAGTAAAAACCAAGTCTCTCTTTGTTGCCCTGCAATCTCAGTTTTATGTTAAGGTTCAATAAAAATAGAGAATTTGCTGCTTGTCTGACTTTCATTGCTGTTATAAGGGTGGGAGAAAACAGTTTCCAGTTCTCTATCTCCCTGAGTAGAAACCAGGGCACCTATTTTTGTTCAACCCATCACAACTTTGAATCTGCTTTGATATTATTACTTGCTGAATACCAGTAGGCATGCGCTGTAGCTGTTCAAACAAGGCTCTCAGTAAGAATAGGATGACAATGATTCTTCCAAGGCGATGTTGTGAAAAAGTAAAGACAAAACTTCAAAGCTCTTCTCTAATCTCTGATCCTATGCCTGTATCTTGTCTTTTATACTCAAGGCTGCTGCGAAGCCCTCATCACAGTTTATCATAGCTTTGATATATCAAGGATTTTCTCTACTTTTATGATAGCTCCTTTGATACAGCTACTCTCTCTTCTATACTCCCTCTAAGGATTTCCTACCCAAAGTGAGCTAAGTGAATCAGCAGCACCTACATCAAATGGAAGCTTGTTGAAAATGCAGAATTTCTGGCCTCACCCAACAGCTAGCAAAATATAAAAACATGTTAACAAAATCTCCAAGTATTCACATTCTCATCTGAGACGTGTTGGTCAATGGTTGTTTTTTTTTGGAGAGAGAACCAGCAGTCTAATGTAGTTGTCATTTCAGAAACCAGAAAATTCAAGTGATGCTCTGCACATTTTTAAAATTTTTAATTTGGAAGTTATGTTTTTATCCAGTTTTATGTTACATCACTCCTGATATTCAGGTATATTTAAGTAGTAATAAAAATACTGGTCTTTACAGTATTATGAATTAGAGATGTGTTTGTTAAACACAAAATTTAATCAGAAATTTTAGAAAAATTAGTCAATTTACTTATTATGAATATAATAATTGTCACATGAATTTTATGTTAGATGACTATAACAGTACATTTTTATAAAAGTTATATTGAGATATAATTCACATAACACAAATTTCATGCAATTCAATTGTTCAATTCATTGTTGTTTAGTATACTCATATAGCCGTGCAATCATCACTACTATCTGCTTATCTCCTTAAGTTGATAAGCAACTTCAGCAAAGTCTCAGGATACAAAATCAATGTACAAAAATCACAAGCATTCTTATACACCAATAACAGACAAACGGAGAGCCAAATCATGAGTGAACTCCCATTCACAATTGCCTCAAAGAGAATAAAATACCTAGGAATCCAACTTACAAGGGATGTGAAGGACCTCTTCAAGGAGAACTACAAACCACTACTCAATGAAATAAAAGAGGATACAAACAAATGGAAGAACATTCCATGCTCATGGGTTGGAAGAATCAATATCGTGAAAATGGCCATACTGCCCAAGGTCATTTATAGATTCAATGCCATCCCCATCAAGCTACCAATGACTTTCTTCACAGAATTGGAAAAAACTACTTTAAAGTTCATATGGAATCAAAAAAGAGCCCGTATTGCCAAGTCAATCCTAAGCCAAAAGAACAAAGCCGGAGGCATCACGCTACCTGACTTCAAACTATACTACAAGGCTACAGTAACCAAAACAGCATGGTACTGGTACCAAAACAGAGATACAGATCAATGGAACAGAACAGAGCCCTCAGAAATAATGTCACATATCTACAACCATCTGATCTTTGACAAACCTGACAAAAACAAGCAATGGGAAAGGATTCCCTATTTAATAAATGGTGCTGGGAAAACTGGCTAGCCATATGTAGAAAGCTGAAACTGGATCCCTTCCTTACACCTTATACAAAAATTAATTCAAGATGGATTAAAGACTTACATGTTAGACCTAAAACCATAAAAACCCTAGAAGAAAACCTAGGCAATACCATTCAGGACATAGGCATGGGCAAGGACTTCATGTCTAAAACACCAAAAGCAATGGCAACAAAAGCCAAAATTGACAAATGGGATCTAATTAAACTAAAGAGCTTCTGCACAGCAAAAGAAACTACCATCAGAGT
>NW_026658474.1:0-4066 GCF_009828535.3 Hylobates moloch | reverse complement strand
TATGGCTAGCCAGTTTTCCCAGCACCATTTATTAAATAGGGAATCCTCTCCCTATTGTTTATTGCAGCACTATTCACAATAGCAAAGAGTTGGAACCAACCCAAATGTTCAACAACGATAGACTGGATTAAGAAAATGTGGCACATATACACCATGGAATACTATGCAGCCATAAAAAATGATGAGTTCATGTCCTTTGTAGGGACATGGATGAAACTGGAAAACATCATTCTCAGTAAACTATCGCAAGGACAAAAAACCAAACACTGCATGTTCTCACTCATAGGTGGGAATTGAATAATGAGAACTCATGGACACAGGAAGGGGAACATCACACTCCGGGGACTGTTGTGGGGTGGGGGGAGGGGGGAGGGACAGCATTAGGAGATATACCTAATGCTAAATGACGAGTTAATGGGTGCAGGAAATCAACATGGCACATGGATACATATGTAACAAACCTGCACATTGTGCACATGTACCCTAAAACCTAAAGTATAATAAAAAAAAAAAGAAGTAGCTTACGTCGTTCATAATTGTGTTAAATGTTAACGCTTGCATCATGAGTTACTTCAGAGAAAGGGTAATAAGCCCCACGTGGCTCTCTGCTTCTCCTTGTTAAAAAGCGATCACAGAAACATGCACACATGCGTTTAAAAAGAGGCCTCAGAAAAACATCTTTCTTGTAGAATTAACATTGATCTTCAATAGCTTGTCCCACTTTTGCATTCTTTTTCACAGATGAAATAGTTGTTCTCCATTGTAAGGCAAAACCGCCTTAAGAACTCAGGGTTCAATCCTGTTTCTATTCTCAGGATTTACTTCTGGTGTTATGGTGTTTTTTCTTTGTAATTTCATTACAAAAAATGTTTGTAGGCCACTTCTGAGCCATAAGCTTTGATTACTTTAATGATCACACAACACATATTCTGTAAGCATGCTTTCTATGTGCATCCTGGTGTGTGAGTATTTAATTATATTACATGAAACAATTCATAGCTGAGAAGAAGACAAGGTTAACTTTGGTAAGGGAAAATGTGAAAATTGCCCTCCAATTCTTTTCTAATGAAACTGTATTTGTGTCTGTGTGTGTGTGTTTTATATATATATAAGATACATATATCTATACATATATGATGCATATATAAGATACATATATCTTATATATGTATCATCTATATATCTATATAGATAGATAGATAGATATACATATAAAATATATATAACACAACAAAATATTCCCTAAATATTTTGTGTCAATACTATGTTAGGCAGTGAACTCCAAATTTGACCAAGACGCAGCCTTTGTCCTGACATTTTTATCATCTCCAAGAGAGGACGTGGCACCTGTGGAAGTCATCATTTTGATCATTTTGCAAGATAGACGCTGGTCAGGATGATGACGGAGATGTAGATCTGATGCCCAGAATCTCAGAAGTGTGAACATCTTGTTTCTCCATCATAAAACAGGAAACGTCATTCCTGGGGAAGAACACCCAGTGAAGAGGCACCTCCTTAGAGAGATGGTACATTTATAACTGGGAGGAAAGGAAACGTATGTTCAATATAAGAACAACCTTTACAAATGGGAAGAAGAGCGATCTTGGCTGATTTTACCTCTGTAATTATGGCAAAGGGACAATTGAATGGGTGGAAAGTGAACATGCAGTCCTTCCTTTGGAATAAGGTTATTAATTTTGGTTTTACCTCTGTATCTCATTTACAGAAGGTTCAGGAAAATTTTGTGATGATAGCTGTATTAGATTCCTAGGGGCTACATAATAAAGTACCATCAACTACTTGGCTTAACACAAAAGAAATTCTTGTCTCACAGTTCTGGAGCCTGGAAATCTAGAATCAAGGCACCACAGGGTTGCTCTTTACTGGAGACTCTGAGGGAAAGTCTATTCCATGCCTCTCTCTGAGATTCTGATATTTTCCCACACTCTTTGGTGACCCTTGGCTTGTGGACACATCACTCTAGTCACTGCTTCAGTCTTCAAACAATGGTATCCCTGTGAGTTTATCTCTCTTTTCTCTCATTATACAAACACCAGTCATTGGACAAGGGGCCCATCCTACTCCAGCATGACTTCATCTCAACCCAATTACATCTGCAGAGACCCTATTTCCAGATAAGGTTGCACTTCACATGTATCAAGATTTAGGACTTCAGCATATCTCTTAGGGAGACACAATTCAGCATATAAAATGGTACTTACTATAAATATTTTTATGTGGGCTCAAGTATATATAAGTAGCCTGAAGAGTTCCATAGACAACCATATAAACATGAGTGGATTTCCAAAATACAGGGTTAAGGAGAAAATGATAAAACAAAAAGACCAAGAATAAGAGCACAATACTATTTATTTATATGGAAACTGTGTCACCAGCTAATTACTATATATCTTTCAGGAATAAATATTTTTAAGCACAAATATCAAATATATTAGTGTAGTACCTATGGAGAAAAAAGAATGATGAGCGGGGATAGGGATGAGATGAGTGGTTTAAAACAGTGGCCCTAGATTACTTGAAATTTGTCCCATTAAGATGTAGATTCTATATCTCTTCCCTTGAGTTTAAGTGGGTTTTTGACAGTTTCAACCATTAACGTATGGCAGAAGTGATGCCTTCAGCATATTTGGTTCTCTTGGGACATTTTCTCTGGAGGAAACCAGCTGACACATGAGAAGAAGCCATGTGCAAGTACACAGTCACAGCCCCAGCTGAGCTACAAGTTGACAGGTGGTGTCAGCTGCAGCCATGTGAGTGCACCATCTTAGACTTGCAGCTCAGTTGAGCCTTCAGATGATGGCAGCCCCAGCTGATAGCTTATTTTAATTGCAGGAGATCCCATACAAAACTACTGAGCTGATCCCTTGCTCTACCAAATTAAGAGTAAAATCACAGTTATAGGCCAGGCACGGTGGCTCATGCCTGTAATCCCAGCACTTTGCGAGGCCGATGTGGGCAGATCACGAGGTCAGATGTTCAAGACCAGCCTGACCAACATGGTGAAATCCTGTCTCTACTAAAAATAGAAAAATTAGTCGGGCATGGTGGTGGGTACCTGTAATCCCAGCTACTCGGGAAGAAATTGCTTGAACCCTGGAGGCGGAGGTTGTTGTGAGCTGAGATTGTACCACTGCACTCCAGCCTGGGCGACAGAGCAAGACTCCATTTAAAAAAAAAAAAATTCATAGTTGTGTTAAGTTGCTAAGTATTGGACTCATTTGTTATACAGCAGTTCTTAACGAGAACATAAACAGAAACAATGAAATTAAATAAAAAGGGAGGCCTTGATGGGTGAATGTTGATGATGTCCTATTATACAGCGGGCAGTATATCGGAGTGAAGGGGACTGAGACAGACAGGGAGTGACAGGGAATGTGTTGACAAAGAGAGCACAGGATTGTCCAGAGAGGGCAACTCATTCAAACTCCAAAGAATAATGAGCACATCAAAGGAAACCTGTGAGCTAAATTCAGCTTCCAAGGCCCAGGGTTTGTTCTCAAACTCTGACCTAGGTACATATTTATCCAGCTCCCCCATCCCTAAATCAAACCAGATGCACAAGTACTTGGCACATTCCAATTGGTGAACACAGATTTTAAGATAATCCCCATCTTGAAGCACCCAAAAATATCAGGGAAGCAGCCCCCTATTTCCAATGAAAAGATTAATAAAATTGCTAATGCAAATATTTAGATCTTAGAGATCTAGGTATGATAATAAAATATTGATTTTATAGTTTTAGCTCTATATAGTTTTAAGACACATATTATAAAAAATAACACAGGAATGTAGATACAGTTTTCCACTTAATTAAAGAAACAATTTTATTAATATTGTTTTGGCTCACGTATTAGACTTCAGTGCTTCACTCACGGAGTTATCTGACTGGGTGCTCAGAATCCATCATATTCACTTCTGTCTATGTGTTTTAAGAGAAAAATACATATATATGTTATTTTCAATACAAGCACAGTGTGTATATATATATATATACACACATATACACCCATACATATACACACATGTATATACATACGTATATACA
>NW_026658473.1:0-4066 GCF_009828535.3 Hylobates moloch | reverse complement strand
TATGGCTAGCCAGTTTTCCCAGCACCATTTATTAAATAGGGAATCCTCTCCCTATTGTTTATTGCAGCACTATTCACAATAGCAAAGAGTTGGAACCAACCCAAATGTTCAACAACGATAGACTGGATTAAGAAAATGTGGCACATATACACCATGGAATACTATGCAGCCATAAAAAATGATGAGTTCATGTCCTTTGTAGGGACATGGATGAAACTGGAAAACATCATTCTCAGTAAACTATCGCAAGGACAAAAAACCAAACACTGCATGTTCTCACTCATAGGTGGGAATTGAATAATGAGAACTCATGGACACAGGAAGGGGAACATCACACTCCGGGGACTGTTGTGGGGTGGGGGGAGGGGGGAGGGACAGCATTAGGAGATATACCTAATGCTAAATGACGAGTTAATGGGTGCAGGAAATCAACATGGCACATGGATACATATGTAACAAACCTGCACATTGTGCACATGTACCCTAAAACCTAAAGTATAATAAAAAAAAAAAGAAGTAGCTTACGTCGTTCATAATTGTGTTAAATGTTAACGCTTGCATCATGAGTTACTTCAGAGAAAGGGTAATAAGCCCCACGTGGCTCTCTGCTTCTCCTTGTTAAAAAGCGATCACAGAAACATGCACACATGCGTTTAAAAAGAGGCCTCAGAAAAACATCTTTCTTGTAGAATTAACATTGATCTTCAATAGCTTGTCCCACTTTTGCATTCTTTTTCACAGATGAAATAGTTGTTCTCCATTGTAAGGCAAAACCGCCTTAAGAACTCAGGGTTCAATCCTGTTTCTATTCTCAGGATTTACTTCTGGTGTTATGGTGTTTTTTCTTTGTAATTTCATTACAAAAAATGTTTGTAGGCCACTTCTGAGCCATAAGCTTTGATTACTTTAATGATCACACAACACATATTCTGTAAGCATGCTTTCTATGTGCATCCTGGTGTGTGAGTATTTAATTATATTACATGAAACAATTCATAGCTGAGAAGAAGACAAGGTTAACTTTGGTAAGGGAAAATGTGAAAATTGCCCTCCAATTCTTTTCTAATGAAACTGTATTTGTGTCTGTGTGTGTGTGTTTTATATATATATAAGATACATATATCTATACATATATGATGCATATATAAGATACATATATCTTATATATGTATCATCTATATATCTATATAGATAGATAGATAGATATACATATAAAATATATATAACACAACAAAATATTCCCTAAATATTTTGTGTCAATACTATGTTAGGCAGTGAACTCCAAATTTGACCAAGACGCAGCCTTTGTCCTGACATTTTTATCATCTCCAAGAGAGGACGTGGCACCTGTGGAAGTCATCATTTTGATCATTTTGCAAGATAGACGCTGGTCAGGATGATGACGGAGATGTAGATCTGATGCCCAGAATCTCAGAAGTGTGAACATCTTGTTTCTCCATCATAAAACAGGAAACGTCATTCCTGGGGAAGAACACCCAGTGAAGAGGCACCTCCTTAGAGAGATGGTACATTTATAACTGGGAGGAAAGGAAACGTATGTTCAATATAAGAACAACCTTTACAAATGGGAAGAAGAGCGATCTTGGCTGATTTTACCTCTGTAATTATGGCAAAGGGACAATTGAATGGGTGGAAAGTGAACATGCAGTCCTTCCTTTGGAATAAGGTTATTAATTTTGGTTTTACCTCTGTATCTCATTTACAGAAGGTTCAGGAAAATTTTGTGATGATAGCTGTATTAGATTCCTAGGGGCTACATAATAAAGTACCATCAACTACTTGGCTTAACACAAAAGAAATTCTTGTCTCACAGTTCTGGAGCCTGGAAATCTAGAATCAAGGCACCACAGGGTTGCTCTTTACTGGAGACTCTGAGGGAAAGTCTATTCCATGCCTCTCTCTGAGATTCTGATATTTTCCCACACTCTTTGGTGACCCTTGGCTTGTGGACACATCACTCTAGTCACTGCTTCAGTCTTCAAACAATGGTATCCCTGTGAGTTTATCTCTCTTTTCTCTCATTATACAAACACCAGTCATATTGGACAAGGGGCCCATCCTACTCCAGCATGACTTCATCTCAACCCAATTACATCTGCAGAGACCCTATTTCCAGATAAGGTTGCACTTCACATGTATCAAGATTTAGGACTTCAACATATCTCTTAGGGAGACACAATTCAGCATATAAAATGGTACTTACTATAAATATTTTTATGTGGGCTCAAGTATATATAAGTAGCCTGAAGAGTTCCATAGACAACCATATAAACATGAGTGGATTTCCAAAATACAGGGTTAAGGAGAAAATGATAAAACAAAAAGACCAAGAATAAGAGCACAATACTATTTATTTATATGGAAACTGTGTCACCAGCTAATTACTATATATCTTTCAGGAATAAATATTTTTAAGCACAAATATCAAATATATTAGTGTAGTACCTATGGAGAAAAAAGAATGATGAGCGGGGATAGGGATGAGATGAGTGGTTTAAAACAGTGGCCCTAGATTACTTGAAATTTGTCCCATTAAGATGTAGATTCTATATCTCTTCCCTTGAGTTTAAGTGGGTTTTTGACAGTTTCAACCATTAACGTATGGCAGAAGTGATGCCTTCAGCATATTTGGTTCTCTTGGGACACTTTCTCTGGAGGAAACCAGCTGACACATGAGAAGAAGCCATGTGCAAGTACACAGTCACAGCCCCAGCTGAGCTACAAGTTGACAGGTGGTGTCAGCTGCAGCCATGTGAGTGCACCATCTTAGACTTGCAGCTCAGTTGAGCCTTCAGATGATGGCAGCCCCAGCTGATAGCTTATTTTAATTGCAGGAGATCCCATACAAAACTACTGAGCTGATCCCTTGCTCTACCAAATTAAGAGTAAAATCACAGTTATAGGCCAGGCACGGTGGCTCATGCCTGTAATCCCAGCACTTTGCGAGGCCGATGTGGGCAGATCACGAGGTCAGATGTTCAAGACCAGCCTGACCAACATGGTGAAATCCTGTCTCTACTAAAAATAGAAAAATTAGTCGGGCATGGTGGTGGGTACCTGTAATCCCAGCTACTCGGGAAGAAATTGCTTGAACCCTGGAGGCGGAGGTTGTTGTGAGCTGAGATTGTACCACTGCACTCCAGCCTGGGCGACAGAGCAAGACTCCATTTAAAAAAAAAAAAATTCATAGTTGTGTTAAGTTGCTAAGTATTGGACTCATTTGTTATACAGCAGTTCTTAACGAGAACATAAACAGAAACAATGAAATTAAATAAAAAGGGAGGCCTTGATGGGTGAATGTTGATGATGTCCTATTATACAGCGGGCAGTATATCGGAGTGAAGGGGACTGAGACAGACAGGGAGTGACAGGGAATGTGTTGACAAAGAGAGCACAGGATTGTCCAGAGAGGGCAACTCATTCAAACTCCAAAGAATAATGAGCACATCAAAGGAAACCTGTGAGCTAAATTCAGCTTCCAAGGCCCAGGGTTTGTTCTCAAACTCTGACCTAGGTACATATTTATCCAGCTCCCCCATCCCTAAATCAAACCAGACGCACAAGTACTTGGCACATTCCAATTGGTGAACACGGATTTTAAGATAATCCCCATCTTGAAGCACCCAAAAATATCAGGGAAGCAGCCCCCTATTTCCAATGAAAAGATTAATAAAATTGCTAATGCAAATATTTAGATCTTAGAGATCTAGGTATGATAATAAAATATTGATTTTATAGTTTTAGCTCTATATAGTTTTAAGACACATATTATAAAAAATAACACAGGAATGTAGATACAGTTTTCCACTTAATTAAAGAAACAATTTTATTAATATTGTTTTGGCTCACGTATTAGACTTCAGTGCTTCACTCACGGAGTTATCTGACTGGGTGCTCAGAATCCATCATATTCACTTCTGTCTATGTGTTTTAAGAGAAAAATACATATATATGTTATTTTCAATACAAGCACAGTGTGTATATATATATATACACACATATACACCCATACATATACACACATGTATATACATACGTATATACA
>NW_026658472.1:0-4067 GCF_009828535.3 Hylobates moloch | reverse complement strand
TGATCTTGGCTCACCGCAACCTCCGCCTCCCGGGTTCAGGTGATTCTCCTGCCTCAGCCTCCCAGGTAGCTGGGATTACAGGCATGCGCCACCATGCCCAACTGATTTTTTTTTTTTTTTTTTTTTTTTTTTGTTAGTAGAGATGGGGTTTCTCCGTTTTGGTCAGGCTGGTCCCAAACTCCTGACCTCAGGTGATCCTCCTGCCTCGGCCTCCCAAAGTGCTGGGATTACAGGTGTGAGCCGCCACACCTGGCCTCTAGGGATTTTTTTTTTTTTTTTTTTTTTAAGGACAGTATGTATGCAAAAATATGAAGGCCTTAAGAGAAAATGTAGTTTGTTTCTAAACTGTCCTAAAGTCAGCTGTTTTGTGGTGTTTTCTCTGGAAAACAACCAGGAAGGCCATAATCTCTCCTCCTTGTAAGTGAGAAGCTGAACAAGTGGCTCTTATTGGAAGATAATCTTAACAATTCAGAATTCAGATAGCTTTATTAGAAGATTGCCTAAAGTGTGACCAGGTTTTTGCTTTTAAAATAAAACCTTTTCTTTTATTCTACAAGTATTAATGTAATTAAACAAACTCGTAAATAGCATATTGCTTGTTCCATGCCAGGCAGTGTTCTGAGTGTTTTATCAACATTAACTTGTGCAGTCCTCCTACTAACCCTTGAGGAAGGTAGGACTATCCCCCCTGTTTGACAGAGGAAGGCACCAAGGCTGCCCAGAGCTGAACCCCCAGACCTAACTACAATCTGAGCTCTGTGATGACCGAGGTAGTGAGGCCTCCTGTCCCTTGAGGTTCTGGTGAGGGAGCCAGACAGGCAGATAAGCAAGTGCAAGAAAGTGCTGAGGGCTGTGAGGTATGCGGAGGCATTCTAGGACACCTCCCTCTGTGGTCACTTCTCTGCCATGTTTAGTGCTAACAGTGAATTGTAGAATATAGTACTTTAGTTTTATTCCATGCAAGTCTACAGCTCCAGTTAGTGAAATGGATCATATACACAGAAGATATGGACATCAAAAGTTGAAGAAAAGTGAGTGCCCTTGTAGTTTTCCTGCTTGCTGCCTTCTGCTCCCTTGGGTTGAGAGTTTCTTCGTTGCACAAAGGAGCATCCAGAGAAACAAGTTCTGCAGTTACTCATATTTACCTGTCACAAAACCTGCTTTGCAAGGCTGACATCAGCTAAAACCCAGTGTCTTTTGATAGAAGGAAAAGACTAGTCTTTTTGAATTCTGGGGACTATGCTAGAACCAATAAGTCGTTGATTTATTGTTGAGAGATTCTTCTTCCCACTTATGGCAACTGTATATAAACAGTTACGAGTATACCTAATGATGGGAAGATTTGTAACATGTTGATTTTCATCAAGTGGGTAACTCTAAAGTCCTGAAACAGGGTCATACTCAGTTTTACATTCTCATCATTCATCAATGAAAAGAGTCATTTAGAGCTAAGAAGTCTACAGAATGATTTAAAATCCCTTTTGTGGTTAGCAAAAATAGTTTGTATACATAGCATGTTTTTCTTTTTGAAACGGAGATACCAAATGAAAGCAAACCACTGTTGCCTGGGTTGTCCTTCTGGCTGAACTGTGAAGGTTTGTGGCAGATATTTTCAGTTAGAAGCACCATTATAGTTTGAAGGAGGCCTCCTACCTGGGAACGTGAGCGGTAGCAAAGTGATGGTGCTCAGAGAACAGTAATGAGGTTGAGAAGGAAGACATACCCAAGATGAGAAGGAAGACATACCCAGGAGTAACCCATGCTCAGAGGTACTTGGCTGTTTTCCTCTTTCTTGCTAGATTTTGCCTGAAACCTTTTCTGATAGCATCTCTCCTAGAGGGTGGCTGTCAGATACAAGGAATCACGGCCTTGGATTTCGTGTGATCGTAGTGTCAGAGATCTTATACTCGAAGATCACCTGGGATACGTTCTTCTAAACTCTGTGTGGTGTTGTAAAGTCCCACGTTTATTTAATGTTGGTGTAATGAAAAGTGTCCATTTTATAAAATAACTATAACCAATTGGTAATGGAAATCAAATGATATTGACTGTGTTGACGTACAAATAGGAAGAAGCATGCCTCATATTTTATCACTATTTGATAGGAATGGAATTAATAGTTCATTTTAACAGTTCTGTAACGTTCTTTAGGAAGTCTGTAAATATGCTGCCTCCTGCCAGGCCGTCAGCCCTCTCTGCTGCCCCTAGCTCAGGAATGCCCAGACCGCCTGCCATTGCCTGTGCTTATGTTCTCATCAGTAGACACATCACGGCTCACTCATCCTGGGTCTCAAAATCCAACTCTGTGGCCTCTGATTTCCCTCCTTTCTGCCATAGCGCTCTAAGACTGGAGGGGCCTGGCTTCTTCGAGCTCTCCCCACACAGGGCCTGTGGTGAAACTCTGTTATCTAGTCGTCCAGGCTTGGGTCCTGCCATAGTTAAAAGAGCTAAAGGAATTTTTTAAAATCCCTTTCCCTCCTTGATAATGTCTCATTTGAAGACTGCTTTAAAGTTTTAAGATTCTAAGCTGGCCCAAGTGCCCTATTTATTCTAAGCATCACTGGTCCTCCGTCCGAGGGCATGAAGCCTCATGGTTCAGTCTGAGAGGTAAAAGGCTGTAAGGAGTCATGATTTAAGAGGAAAATAAAACATGTCAGTCTAAATAATTATAATTTATCCTCATTATTATGTCAACATCCTCCTTACGGTGCATCTATAAAAGGACTGTATTTCCTTTTGTACTATAAATTTGAATTCTTCATTACACTTACAAGAAATTCAGACAGAATCCCAGCCCCAGAAAGTGATGGGAGGTGCCACTACTAAATGCTGACACAGATTGTTAGAGGCGTGGTCACTGGAGTTCTAGTAAGTGTCACCTTCTTGATGCGAAGTATACAGGGTTCTTTTTGCTAAAATGCAAACAGACATTAATAAGTTAACATCAAACGTTGGTGAGACCTCAATGGTTTTGGTCAAGGGCAGTTAATGCAGGGAAACTTGGTAGGCCTTGAAGTCTTACAGTAGAGTGATATCAAAGCATAACCAGAAGTTGGAACTGCTCCAGTAACACATTTTGCAGATAGATGCGTAGCTGATTTAGTTCATGTATTTTAGAAGTTGTATGGGCCTAGAATTATTTTAATAGATCTTACATAATCTATCATTTAAAAACAATTCCATTTTGGCCATAAGGTGAAAGTATTGGTAATTATACTGCTTGTGTTCTTTTATTTGTTCTTTAGTAGAGAAAAATAATTATAAGTTTAACCATTTAACTTTTTTAACTGAAATATTTAACCATTTAACTTTTTTAACTGAAATAGATGTTCATTTGGATTTGGAAGACCGCCTGGCAAAATTTATGAAGACAGAAGAAGCCATTATATACTCATATGGATTTGCCACCATAGCCAGCGCTATTCCTGCTTACTCTAAAAGAGGGGACATTGTTTTTGTGTAAGTAAACGTTACCTAGTTTTCTAATAGCAGTGCCTTTGAAACAATACCGACTGTCTTAGAGAAATACTTCATTAGAAGTTATCTACATAAAATAATGCTGCTTTTTGTTTTTCAAGAAATAGTCACCTCACCAAAGGTTTCAAAATTTGTGAAACCTTCACTTAAAAGATGCTTCATGCTGTCTATAGTCATTTATCTGCCATGATAATTATTTATTGATGTCCAGATGAGGACAGCTATCTACCTTCTTTGGGCAGCTCTGTGGCTGTGTGGTATCCTAGTCTGTGGTCACCACCTCACGTTGTCACTCAGACTGCCCGGCAAAGTCTCTCCATGTCTCATCACCCATTCACCCCGTCACCTGGTCTCAGCTGATCTTGCTTCCTACCTTATTAAGGATGGAGGAGCCATGACTTGGACACTTCTTTGACTACCCACAAGTGGATCTTCACACTCGCATGCCTGTCCTGAATGCGTGCTATCGAGGTTTACTGTGAAGGGCAGAGTACAGCCAAGCAAGGGCTGGCAGGCCCCAGGCAGCTGATTAAACCAGTCAGAGGCATCTGCCGCCCCAAGCCAAGCCCTGTCGTCCTATGAGTGGACTA
>NW_026658471.1:0-4067 GCF_009828535.3 Hylobates moloch | reverse complement strand
CCCCCCCCCCCCCCGCCTGCACACTCACTGCCTCTGAGTGGCCCAGCCCATTGCAGACAGTACAGAGCCAAAAGTGCTGCATTTACCAGGCACCTACCTAAGATATCAAAATGCCAGCTACTCAGAACCTTCGGGGGAAGATATTATTGGCTCATTGTACAAATAAGGAGTCTGAAGTCAAGGAAACGACCTTCCTAAGTTTGAACCACCAAACTTGATTTGAAACCAGAGTCAGAACGCAGACCCACGACCTCTCATGCATCTGAGATGAAGTCGAAGGAGCTGCCACAGGATGGTCAGCAAGGGCGGGGACTCCACAAACAGGAGCTTTCGGGGTCTATCAGGGTCTGCATGTGCAGGGGGCTCTGTCTCCCTCTGGCTGGTGTATCTGTGGGGCAGAAACTCAAGTGATTGGGCAAGACCCTACCCGTGTCCAGCTGCCACGTGGCCTTGGGAGGTCTCCTGTCCCCTCCAGTCCACAGGGTCATCTGAGCTCCTGGTTCCTGTGGCTGGACATCCTCGCTGACCTCACCTCTGGTGGCTTCAGAGAGGCCAGGAGGTGCAGGCTGGGTGCCCAGGGGCTGACTCCTTTCTGGAAGCCCAGGGGCTGACTCCAGCTGGGTGTCCTCGGCACCTGGACCTTTCTGGAAGCCTGGGGGCCTACTCCGGCACCAGACGCAGCTGGGGCTCCCCTCCCTCATCCCGCCTCACACCCTGTCATTGATTCTCCTTTTCATGATCGTGGCACCCATGATGGAAATGGCATCTCAGCTCCTGCGAGGATCTATACCCCAAAATAGCAAAATAATTCCCATCGGGCGAGAATGTTTCAGGCAGAGGCATGCGGGCTGGAGTTATTGGGGCCATGTTTCCACACGCACCTAATGTATGGACACATCTATTCCTGGGGCCGCCAAATCAATCCATGTGGAAGGCTGGGGAGCTGTGCGTCTCCCGTGTGTCAGGGCGTGGAGGGAGTGCTGGGGGTGGGGGGCAGGGGCAGAGGCCCAGATGCTGGGGCCACCATGGAGGCTGCCAGGCGCTGAGGGGGGTCATTAAATACACCCCTCACACCCCTCACTTGTGTGAAGGTCAGAGGACAAAGGATGGACGAAGGCATCTGGTCACCTCTAAAGGACCACAAAGATGCCTCTCACCCTCACCCCATATCACAAATGAGAAACGGAGGCCCGGTCAGGAAGGCATCAGGTGGACAGGAGCTAGGATCCCATAGCTTCAGGCTCCGTGAGTGGCTCCCTCGTGCCCACACATGCACACATACGCACACACAAAGACACACGTGGACACACACACGTGCACACACATGCACACACACACAAACACGCACAGACACAGACACAGACACACACGGAGACATAAATGGACACACGCACACACACATACACATACACATATGCACACACACATGCACACACAAACGTGCACACACAATGCTCACACACATACACTCACACACATGCACACACATGCTCACATACATATGCACACACACATGCTCACACAAAAGCAAGACACACACAAACACGGACACAATCACAGACACACAGGCACGTACAAACCCGGAAGCGCTTCTCAGGGGGTCGTGGCATCTCTGCCTCTGGTGGCCTCTCCTGCAGGGGTCTCCACCTGGCGGTGCTGGGGGCCCCACCTGAGCCCTGGCGAGACCTCGCCTCCCCTCTCCCCGCTACCGATATGCCAGGGCAGGGTGTGGCTTGTTCACCGAAGCAAGCCCCAGGGTGGGTGCGGGGCTCAGGGAAGTCTCTCCCAAGGGCACACAGGCAAGCGCCCTCAGTGGGGCACAGCTGGGGCGGTGCCTCCATGGCCACACGGCTCTGGAGTGAAGCCCGGCTCTTGGGCTGAAGGCCCCTGGTACCTGAGGGCCTCCTGTATTCCCATCTGGAAAGCAGGGGTGGCAATGATGCCCACCTGCACAGCCAAGCCAGTCCAACACCTGGTGCCAAGTTGGCCCCAGGCACACGGACAGACAGACCCCAGAGTGGACGGTGGGATGTGAGGGGAAGGGGGAAGGACAGGTGACAGCAGAGGCAGGGTCTGAGCCAGAGTTGTGCAGGACGCACTGCCCAGCCCTCCTTTCCCTGAGCCCTAAACAGACTCACAGAAGGTCTCAGCCAAAGGGGCTCTAGAGACCGGAGGCCCATCTCACAGATGGGGAAACCAAGGCCCAGATAGAAGAGGTTCATTCAGGAATACGCAGCAGATCACAGACCCTCAGAGCTCAACGCGCCTCCAGCCTGCTCCCTGCCAGATGGGAACTCGCAGAGCAGCCACGAGGCAGGGGAAGGGCAGGGGCAGGGTCTGCCGTCTTCCTCTGGGACTCGCCCCATCTTCAGCCCAACAGAAGAAACCGTTGTCAGCGGAGCCTCCCCCAGGAGGACTTCAGCTCACAGCATGTGGGCTGGCTTGCAAGGGAGGACCCAGGGAAGGGGTGCTGGGAGGGCTGGGGACCCAGCAGCTCCTGGCCGGCATCCTCTATGAACTGCAGCAATTCATTATCCTTCCTCCAGCTGATGAGGATGATCAGGAGGACAATTAGTCTTGGAATTACCGCGGAGGAGACCGTTAAGAGAAAAATAAATTAAAAAGAAATCCATTCGAGCTGTAATTGTAATACAGTGTATCACAGTCAATTGAATCGCAAACACAAGCTGGTCCCTTGTCGATTGATTTCAGCAAGTAAACAATTTGGGTATTTAAATTGGAAACTCGCCGGGAAAAGGAGCAATGATTTGGTTAAAGGGAGAACTGAAAACATCAGGCCAAAAATTGGTTCTAGGCATCTGGCTGCTACAGGACTGTGCAGGTGACCCTAGATGGGAGGGCGGTCACCAGCTCCTCCCTGACTGAAGGTCAAGGTCACCCCATCTGGAAGCTACCTAGACCCCAGCAGCGTCACCAGACCTGTGACACCTTTGTTCTTGTGTTCTTCCTCCTCTGTGCCGCCCATGGTGAATGTGGCTTCTCTGTCTACATGGACGAACTCCCACCACACTGGGAGCTTCTGGGGCACAGGAGTCCTGCTTTACTTCCTGTGTTGAGCCCAGGTAGGTGGAGTGAGGGTGCTTCGAAGGCAGCTGTCCAGAGAACAAATGAATGAATGGGTGGATGTGTGGGGGACAGATGGGGAAATGAATGAATGAATGCATAGATAGGGGATGGATGGATGGATGAGTGGGTTGGTGGATGGGTGGGGGGATGGATGGGAGCTGGATAGGGAATGGATGGGTGGATGGTAGATGAATGGGGGGATTGGATGAATAGATGGATGGGTGAATGGAGGGGAAAGATGGGCTAATGGATGGGTGAATGGATGGATGGGTGGGTAGGGGATGGATAGATGGATGGATGCATAGATGGGGGATGGATGGGGATGGATGAGTGGATGGATAGATGGGGGTTGGAGAGATAGATGGATAGGTAGATGGGTGGGTGGGTGGGTGGATGGATGGAGAATGGATGGATAAATGGAGGATGGAGGGATAGATGGACAAATGGATAGATGAGGAGGAATGGATGGATAGGTGGATGGATGAGCATTGGAGGGATAGATGGGTGGGTGGATGGGTCAGTAGGTGGGTGGATGGATGGGGAATGGGCGAATAGACAGGGGATAAGAATAGATGGCTGAATGGATGGATAGGTGGATGGATGGGGGTTAGAGGGATACGTGGGTGGGTGGGTGGATTGATGGGGAATGGATGAATAGATGGGGGATGGAAGGATAGATGGATAAATTGATGATGGGGAAGAATGGATGGATAGGTGGATGGATGGATGGATGGGGGTTAGAGGGATAGATGGGTGGGTGGATGCATGGGGGTATGGGTAGATGGATGGGTGGATGGTTGGAGAATGGATGAATAGATGGGGGATGGAAGGATAGATGGATAAATGGATGGATGGGGAGGAATGGATAGATACGTGGATGGATGGACTGCATTAGGGATTACTCTCTCCTTTTCTTTTTTGTGTATATATATATACATATATACGTATATATGTACATATATATGTACATATATACATAT
>NW_026658470.1:0-4068 GCF_009828535.3 Hylobates moloch | reverse complement strand
CACCCCAATACTGCGCTTTTCCAACGGGCCTGGAAAACGGCACACTACGAGATTGTGTCCCGCACCTGGCTCGGAGGGTCCTGTGCCCACGGAGTCTCGCTGATTGCTAGCACAGCAGTCTGAGATCAAGCTGCAAGGCGACAGCGAGGCTGGGGGAGGGGCGCCCGCCATTGCCCAGGCTTGCTTAGGTAAACAAAGCAGCCAGGAAGCTCGAACTGGGTGGAGCCCACCACAGCTCAAGGAGGCCTGCCTGCCTCTATAGGCTCCACCTCTGGGGGCAGGGCACAGACAAACAAAAACTCAGCAAGAACCTCCACAGACTTAAAGGTCCCTGTCTGACTGACAGCTTTGAAGAGAGTAGTGGTTCTCCCAGCACGCAGCTGGAGATCTGAGAACGGACAGACTGCCTCCTAAAGTGGGTCCCTCACCCCTGAGCAGCCTAACTGGGAGGCACCCCCCCAGTAGGGACAGACTGACACCTCATTCAACCGGGTACTCCTCTGAGACAAAACTTTCAGACGAACTATCAGACAGCTGAATTTGTGGTCTCACGAAAATCTGCTGTTCTGCAGCCACCGCTGCTGACACCCAGCCAAACAGGGTCTGGAGTGGACCTCTAGTAAACTCCAACAGACCTGCAGCTGAGGGTCCTGTCTGGTAGAAGGAAAACTAACAAACAGAAAGGACATCCACACCAAAAACCCATCTGTACATCACCATCATCAAAGACCAAAAGTAGATAAAACCACAAAGATGGGGAAAAAACAGAACAAAAAAACTGGAAACTCTAAAAAACAGAGCACCTCTCCTCCTCCAAAGGAACGCAGTTCCTCACCAGCAACGGAACAAAGCTGGATGGAGGATGACTTTGATGAGTTGAGAGAAGAAGGCTTCAGACGATCAAACTACTCTGAGCTACGAGAGGAAATTCAAAACAATAGCAAAGAAGTTAAAAACTTTGAAAAAATATTAGAAGAATGGATAACTAGAATAACCAATGGAGAGAAGGGCTTAAAGGAGCTGATGGAGCTGAAAGCCAAGTTTCGAGAACTACGCGAAGATTGCAGAAGCCTCAGTAGCAGATGCGATCAACTGGAAGAAAGGGTATCG
The DNA here is from genome assembly GCF_009828535.3 of Hylobates moloch. NCBI lineage: Eukaryota > Metazoa > Chordata > Mammalia > Primates > Hylobatidae > Hylobates > Hylobates moloch. The sequence goes on along the minus strand of NW_026658470.1, from coordinate 2,958 downwards.
CTGATGGAAGATGAAATGAATGAAATGAAGAGAGAAGGGAAGTTTAGAGAAAAAAGAATAAAAAGAAATGAACAAAGCCTCCGAGAAATTTGGGACTATGTGAAAAGACCAAACCTACGTCTGATTGGTGTACCTGAAAATGATGGGGAGAATGGAACCAAGTTGGAAAACACTCTGCAAGATATTATCCAGGAGAACTTCCCCAATCTAGCAAGGCAGGCCAGCATTCAGATTCAGGAAATACAGAGAACGCCACAAAGATACTCCTCGAGAAGGGCAACTCCAAGACACATAATTGTCAGATTCACCAAAGTTGAAATGAAGGAAAAAATGTTAAGGGCAGCCAGAGAGAAAGGTCGGGTTACCCACAAAGGGAAGCCCATCAGACTAACAGCTGATCTCTCAGCAGAAACTCTACAAGCCAGAAGAGAGTGGGGGCCGATATTCAACATTCTTAAAGAAAAGAATTTTCAACCCAGAATTTGCTATCCCGCCAAACTAAGCTTCATAAGTGAAGGAGAAATAAAATACTTTACAGACAAGCAAACGCTGAGTGATTTTGTCACCACCAGGCCTGCCCTAAAAGAGCTCCTGAAGGAAGCACTAAACATGGAAAGGAACAACCGGTACCAGCCACTGCAAAAACATGCCAAATTGTAAAGACCATCGAGGCTAGGAAGAAACAATAGCAACTAACGAGCAAAATAACCAACTAACATCATAATGACAGGATCAGATTCACACATAACAATATTAACGTTAAATGTAAATGGGCTAAATGCTCCAATCAAAAGACACAGACTGGCAAACTGGATAAGGAGTCAGGACCCATCAGTGTGCTGTATTCAGGAAACCCATCTCACGTGCAGAGACACACATAGACTCAAAATAAAGGGATGGAGGAAGATCTATCAAGCAACTGGAAAACAAAAAAAGGCAGGGGTTGCAATCCTAGTCTCTGATAAAATAGACTTTAAACCAACAAAGATCAAAAGAGACAAAGAAGGCCATTACATAATGGTAAAGGGATCAATTCAACAAGAAGAGCTAACTATCCTAAATATATATGCACCCAACACAGGAGCACCCAGATTCATAAAGCAAGTCCTCAGTGACCTACAAAGGGACTTAAACTCCCACACAATAATAACGGGAGATTTTAACACCCCACTGTCAACATTAGACAGATCAACGAGACAGAAAGTTAACAAGGATATCCAGGAATTGAACTCAGCTCTACATAAAGTGGACCTAATAGACATCTACAGAACTCTCCACCCCAAGTCAACAGAATATACATTTTTTTCAGCACCACACCACACCTATTCCAAAATTGACCACATAGTTGGAAGTAAAGCTCTCCTCAGCAAATGTAAAAGAACAGAAATTATAACAAACTGTCTCTCAGACCACAGTGCAATCAAACTAGAACTCAAGATTAAGAAACTCACTCAAAACCGCTCAACTACATGGAAACTGAACAACCTGCTCCTGAATGACTATTGGGTACATAATGAAATGAAGGCAGAAATAAAGATGTTCTTTGAAACCAACGAGAACAAAGATACAACATACCAGAATCTCTGGGACACATTCAAAGCAGTGTGTAGAGGGAAATTTATAGCACTAAATGCCCACAAGAGAAAGCAGGAAAGATCCAAAATTGACACCCTAACATCACAATTAAAAGAACTAGAAAAGCAAGAGCAAACACATTCAAAAGCTAGCAGAAGGCTAGAAATAACTAAAATCAGAGCAGAACTGAAGGAAATAGAGACACAAAAAACCCTTCAAAAAATTAATGAATCCAGGAGCTGGTTTTTTGAAAAGATCAACAAAATTGATGGACCGCTAGCAAGACTAATAAAGAAGAAAAGAGAGAAGAATCAAATAGATGCAATAAAAAACGAAAAAGGGGATATCACCACCGATCCCACCCAAATACAATCTACCATCAGAGAATACTACAAACACCTCTATGCAAATAAACTAGAAAATCTAGAAGAAATGGATAAATTCCTTGACAAATACACCCTCCCAAGACTAAACCAGGAAGAAGTTGAATCTCTGAATAGACCAATAACAGGTTCTGAAATTGTGGCAATAATCAATAGCTTACCAACCAAAAAGAGTCCAGGACCTGATGGATTCACAGCTGAATTCTACCAGAGGTACAAGGAGGAACTGGTACCATTCCTTCTGAAACTATTCCAATCGATAGAAAAAGAGGGAATCCTCCCTAACACATTTTATGAAGCCAGCATCGTCCTGATACCAAAACCTGGCAGAGACATAACCAAAAAAGAGAATTTCAGACCAATATCCTTGATGAACATTGATGCAAAAATCCTCAATAAAATACTGGCAAACCGAATCCAGCAGCACATCAAAAAGCTTATACACCATGATCAAGTGGGCTTCATCCCTGGGATGCAAGGCTGGTTCAACATACGCAAATCAATAAATGTAATCCAGCATATAAACAGAACCAAAGACAAAAACCACATGATTATCTCAATAGATGCAGAAAAGGCCTTTGACAAAATTCAACAACCCTTCATGCTAAAAACTCTCAATAAATTAGGTATTGATGGGACGTATCTCAAGATAATAAGAGCTATCTATGACAAACCCACAGCCAATATCATACTGAATGGGCAAAAACTGGAAGCATTCCCTCTGAAAACTGGCACAAGACAGGGATGCCCTCTCTCACCGCTCCTATTCAACATAGTGCTGGAAGTTCTGGCCAGAGCAATCAGGCAGGAGAAGGAAATAAAGGGTATTCAACTAGGAAAAGAGGAAGTCAAATTGTCCCTGTTTGCAGATGACATGATTGTATATCTAGAAAACCCCATTGTCTCAGCCGAAAATCTCCTTAAGCTGATTAGCAACTTCAGCAAAGTCTCAGGATACAAAATTAATGTACAAAAATCACAAGCATTCTTGTACACCAAT
>NW_026658469.1:0-4068 GCF_009828535.3 Hylobates moloch | reverse complement strand
CCTCCAGAGTAGCTGGGACTACAGGTGCCCGCCACCACGCCCAGCTAATTTTTTCTATTTTTTAAGTAGAGACTGGGTTTCACCGTGTTAGCCAGGATGGTCTCGATCTCCTGACCTTGTGATCCACCCGCCTCAGCCTCCCAAAGTGCTGGGATTACAGGCGTGAGCCACCGTGCCTGGCCTAAAGTGTTTCATTTAAAATAGTTTTAACTTCTTAACCACTACCCTTCTATCACTTTAAAGTTCATGAGTTTAATTTTATCTTTCAGGTGTGAAAACAAGAATCAAATAATAATAACAAATATCACTACCTGATATTTATATCATTATAATTTATAAAACATATTTACAACATTTTATTTGACTATGAAAGCAAGTGAATTACTGACATGCAGATCAAATATTGCTTTTAAACCAATTCATGAAATGTTTAATTGGCTAGTTCAAATTCGTACAGTTCAAATGTAGTGTTAAGTGTAGGACTCCTACCACAAGTCTCTTTCTTGTTGTATAATGCATTTGGATCTCATTTCACAAAGTCAGCAGGGCAAAAAAGCCTGGCCACACTACCAATGAGATGTCTGTTGTTCCAGCCAATATGGTCCTTTTAGTCTTGAAGCTGTGCAGTTTCTATGCTATGTTCTAGGAAGAGAAATAGCTTGTAGGAAACCTTTTCTTTATGCCCTGAAATATAAACCTCTCTTTAACACAGGTTACATAATTTGCAGGGCCCAGTGCTAAAAAAAAATGCAAGGCTCCTGTTAGAAAATTGTTAAGAATTTCAAGATGGTGACAGCAGAGCTTTAAACCAAGTGTGAAGCCTTTCTCAGTGCCCTCAATTGCACAGGCTGTACACTCCTGAGACGCTTTCTCTGCTTCTCCTTGAGGCAAGTGTGCTCAAAAACGGCTGCTTACTTGCTTGGAAAGGAGAATGGAAAATGCAAACAGTAAATACATTTCTTTCTCAACAAATTACTCTGTCTCATTTCCCCCTTTTAAATCTTTATGTTCTCTAGAGGAAATGTCCTACTTCCCCTGTCCCCATCGGAAGAGTGAGCCCTTTATCTCTGTTCTCTTGTACAGCATGTTAGTTTCCTGTTGCTGCTGTAACAAATTGCCACAAACTTAGTGGCTTAAAACAACACATATTTATTATCTTATACTTCTGGAGGTCACAAGCCCAAAGTGGGTCTTACAAAGCTAATGTAAAGATGGTGGCATAGCCGTATTCCTTCTGGAGACTGGAGGGAAGAACCATTTCCAGCTTCTAGAGGCCACCTGCAGTCCTTGACTGGTGGCCACAACATTGCAGTATCTGCTTCCATTTTCAAATTTCGTTCCTGACTCTGAACTTCCTGCTTCCCTGTCTCCTCTTGTAATCAGATTAGGCCTACTGGAATAATCCAGGATAATCTCCCCATCTCAAACTTCTTAATTTAATCATATCTGCAAAATCTCTCTTACCATGTGAAAGAACACATTCATATGTTCTGGGGATTAGGACATCCACACCTTGGACTGGGGGTGATTATTCTGTTTGCCACAGACTGGTAAAGCTGGTTATTTTCTAAATGGCTGAATAGGTGAGCCAGTGTACTGGAGAATCTCTTTTCTCTAAAACTGAGTGATTATTACTGAAAAGTCTACCTTTTCCAACCCCTACAGGTTCCTACGCAGAGGATGTTTCAGCCTTAGATAGAACAGTGACTAAAATAGGTAATGTGGGCAGCTCTTCCATTCTGAAATTCTAATTGTGTCTTCATTGTCATCAAATCCATCACCCTCCACCATATCTGAGTCCTGTGGATTGAGATAGAGTGATTCAGTCTCCCATCTGAGAGTGCCAAGGGCTGCTATGAGTATACAAAGCCTTCCCTTCGCCAGAGGCCTAGGACCAGGTAGACACATTCTTTCCTCTTTCTCAACTCCCTTCTGGGCAATGAGTACTAGTTGAATGCAGACTCAAATACAATCAGGTTTTTTATCTGACCTTTCTAAGTACACTGAAGTGGACCTTAGATTCTATATTACTAACTGCACTTCTCTTTATGGCTCAGTTTGCCATGAAATGTACATTTTTAAAATAAACGAATCAAAAAAGGAGTACTTATCTTAATCCCAAGAAGCAGAATTAGCAACATGTATTCTGAGGTTGGATAGTACTTTCTTTAGTCTTTATAAGGTTTGGTTCATCCTCCAAATCACTGATTTGCACAAGGGATCTAGATTACCATGTCGATGTGCCTAAATGAGAGCTAGTTATTGGCAGCCTATGAAAGGGTGATAATATTCCGCTTTCAGGAATACTGCCGGTCTGGGCTTTTATCTGCTTTTTTAGTTGTTGACTCACCCCAGCTGTCAGGGTCTGGGTTAGTATCATTGAAATCTACCCTTCATGCTTAGCTTTCCTGGATCTATGGGAGTGCAACTCCCTTAGCCTTCTCCTGTTCTGGAATAGCATCATCATTTGGGAAAAGTTTTAAGGTTTCTGTGCTTGCTGAGACATGTTCTAAAAGGGCCAGATCTAGGATTTCTGAAAAGCCAGTGACACTTCCAAAAGCCAGTGTCTTCTGAGCCAAAGTCTTCAAACTTTGTATGATTGCACTCTTGTATTCACTTGCCTTCTGGAATGTCTTTAATCAAATTTACTAAGTATGCTTTCTGATTTGAATGTCTGCTAGCCTGTTGTATTGTTTATGTTCTATAATTCATAGTTCTTATAACATTGTTTTGGGATGACTAATGTCTATTATCTACAAATATTTGGAGGTCACAGGTACCTGTCACTTGGCATCAATTACATTGTGTTTTAAACAAAATTTAAATGTCTGTTTTTCTGGAGAAAGAGCTTTATCATCAGTAGACAATACTTTTAAATTTTGATGGATTGTCATTTCCATCACTGCCAAAATAGATTTACCTATATTCTGTTTTATCATTTTAGCCCACGTCTTGGCAGCTCTAGAAAGAGGTCCTGTGTTTTTTGTTTGGTTCTATTTTTATTAGTTTAAACTAGGCATCTTAAGTTTCACTATCCATGTGTCTCCATTTCTAGGTTTCCTCTGGGAATCATGGAGAAATGAATCTCTTCAAAAAATGCAAACAAAGCTTCATTTCCCTTCTCTCTATTCCTTCTGACGACTAAATTATATATTATCAGAGGTCCTAAAGAAATCTTTAGTACTCTTTCGAGCTTATTCTTATCAGAGTTAACTTTTTTCTATACATTTTAATGAATTTCTGAAAGTTCATAGTTATATCTATGTACCTTTTTAAAAAATGATCATGATTGTTATCTTGAAGTGAATTAGCTCCAATTCTAGAGATTGAAATTGGTCCACGGTGCATGTAAGTGCAGTATAAGAATTCTTAGTAAACCTTAATGAGGGCTCCATATGTAATGTGCAATCATCTCAACCCACAGTCTCAGGAGCATAAAAGAGAGCAAATTCCTTAATATCTAATGCATAAAAATGTAACTCTTATTTAAGTCTCCATCTTATCACTGTTCAGAGGGATATTCAGTCCTAGTCATTATTATCCTCCTCACTCCAAAAGTGATGTTTTATAGTCTTGAGGTCTTACACAGCAACAGGCATAGGTAATCAGCTTCTTCTCTTTTTATAGCTTACCTTGGAGATGCTCATATCCTGACACCATGTGCTGCCTCGGATCCAACAGCTCTGCTGCCTTCTTGCCATGCTCGGCAAGACTGTATTCTGAATTAAAAGCTGATGGTTCAACGTCGTCAACAAAGATGAGAAAACTATATCAATTCGATTAGGAAGTATACATAGTAGTATACATAGTAGTGTTATTTTGCGTTCAATAGTATTACTGTTTCCCCTGACACTTCATATCAGAAACTAACTACAATGTGTTGCTTTACACTTAATTTCATAGCATCCTTCTCACCACAACTTTACTCCCATTCTTGCTATTTCTCCACTGTCCTGATACCTCAGATATACTGGCATCTGCTTTTATCTGCTGAAAGAAAACACTTGAACACCCTCAGGAGCACTAAGGGCATACACAAGGAATATCAACTGGTAGCAGACTTTTAAA